>NW_026570407.1:0-174562 GCF_019649055.1 Paramacrobiotus metropolitanus | reverse complement strand
AATTTTTTTTGCAAACCGACTTGAAATTCGTGCTCAGCGCATCGAATAACCCTTAAAAGCAGACTTTGGAGCAGTTTCACCACGTAGTTATTGAGTTCTCACAACATGGCGAAAATGTGACACGTCTGACAGTAACTTTTCTGGTGAAATTTTTTGCAAACTTGATTCTTAAAAATTCGTGCTCAGCGCATCGAATAACCCTTAAAAGCAGACTTGGAGCAGTTTCACCACGTAGTTATTGAGATCCAAAATGCGGTGAAAAGTCAAGTTTTCCATAACTTTTTTAGGTGAAATTTTTTTGCAACCGATTCTAAAAATTCGTGCTCAGCGCATCGAATAACCCTTAAAAGCAGACTTTGGAGCAGTTTCAACGTAGTTATTGAGTTCTCACAACTTGGCGAAATGTGACACGTCTGACAGTAACTTTTTCTGGTGAAAATTTTTTTGCAAACCGATTTCAGATTCGTGCTCAGCGCATCGAATAACCCTTAAAAGCAGACTTTGGAGCAGTTTCACCACGTAGTTATTGAGATCCAAAAATGCCGGTGAAAATGCAAGTTTTCCATAACTTTTTCTGCGAAATTTTTTTGCAAACCGACTTGAAATTCGTGCTCAGCGCATCGAATAACCCTTAAAAGCAGACTTTGGAGCAGTTTCACCACGTAGTTATTGAGATCCAAAATGCCGGTGAAAAGTCAAGTTTTCCATAACTTTTTTCGGTGGAATTTTTTGCAACCGACTTAAAATTCGTGCTCAGCGCATCGAATAACCCTTAAAAGCAGACTTTGGAGCAGTTTCACCACGTAGTTATTGAGTTCTGACAACATGGCGAAAATGTGACACGTCTGACAGTAACTTTTCTGGTGAAAATTTTTTTGCGAACCAATTTCAGATTCGTGCTCAGCGCATCGAATAACCCTTAAAAGCAGACTTTTGACCAGTTTCACCACGTAGTTATTGAGATCCAAAATGCCGGTGAAAATGCAAGTTTTCCATAACTTTTTCGTTGAAATTTTTTTTGCAAACTGACTTGAAATTCGTGCTCAGCGCATCGAATAACCCCAGCAGACTTTGGAGCAGTTTCACCACGTAGTTATTGAGTTCTGACAACATGGCGAAATGTGACACGTCTGACAGTAACTTTTTCTGGTGAAATTTTTTTGCAACCAATTTCAGATCTGTGCTCAGCGCATCGAATAACCTCTTAAAAGCAGACTTTGAGCAGTTTCACCACGTAGTTATTGAGATCCAAAAATGCCGGTGAAAAGTCGTTTTCCATAACTTTTTTCGGTGAAATTTTTTTGCAAACTGATTTCAGATTCGTGCTCAGCGCATCGAATAACCCTTAAAAGCAGACTTTGGAGCAGTTTCACCACGTAGTTATTGAGATCCAAAATGCCGGTGAAAAGTCAAGTTTTCCATAACTTTTTTCGGTGAAATTTTTTTGCAACCGACTTAAAATTCGTGCTCAGCGCATCGAATAACCCTTAAAAGCAGACTTTGAGCAGTTTCACCACGTAGTTATTGAGTTCTCACAAACATGGCGAAAATGTGACACGTCTGACAGTAACTTTTTTCTGGTGAAAATTTTTTTGCAAACTGACCTCAGATTCGTGCTCAGCGCATCATCGAATAACCCTTTAAAGCAGACTTTGGAGCAGTTTCACCACGTAGTTATTGAGATCCAAAAATGCCGGTGAAAAGTCAAGTTTTCCATAACTTTTTCGTGAAATTTTTTGCAAACCGACTTCAGATTCGTGCTCAGCGCATCGAATAACCCTTAAAAGCAGACTTTGAGCAGTTTCACCACGTAGTTATTGAGTTCACAACATGGCGAAAATGTGACACGTCTGACAGTAACTTTTTCTGGTGAAATTTTTTTGCAAACTGATTTCAGATTCGTGCTCAGCGCATCGAATAACCCTTAAAAGCAGACTTTGAGCAGTTTCACCACGTAGTTATTGAGATCCAAAAATGCCGGTGAAATGCAAGTTTTCCATAACTTTTTCTGGTGAAATTTTTTTTGCAAACCGACTTGAAATTCGTGCTCAGCGCATCGAATAACCTCCTTAAAAGCAGACTTTGGAGCAGTTTCACCACGTAGTTATTGAGTTCTCACAACATGGCGAAAATGTGACACGTCTGACAGTAACTTTTTCTGGTGAAATTTTTTTGCAAACTGATTTCAGATCTGTGCTCAGCGCATCGAATAACCCTTAAAAGCAGACTTTGAGCAGTTTCACCACGTAGTTATTGAGATCCAAATGCCGGTGAAAAGTCAAGTTTTCCATAACTTTTTTCGGTGAAATTTTTTTTGCAAACTGACTTGAAATTCGTGCTCAGCGCATCGAATAACCCTTAAAAGCAGACTTTGGAGCAGTTTCACCACGTAGTTATTGAGATCCAAAATGCCGGTGAAAAGTCAAGTTTTCCATAACTTTTTTCGGTGAAATTTTTTTGCAACCGATTTGAAATTCGTGCTCAGCGCATCGAATAACCCTTAAAAGCAGACTTTGGAGCAGTTTCACCACGTAGTTATTGAGTTCTCACAACATGGCGAAAATGTGACACGTCTGACAGTAACTTTTTCTGGTGAAATTTTTTTGCAAACTGATTCTCAGATCTGTGCTCAGCGCATCGAATAACCCTTAAAAGCAGACTTTTGGAGCAGTTTCACCACGTAGTTATTGAGATCCAAAATGCCGGTGAAAAGTCAAGTTTTCCATAACTTTTTCGGTGAAATTTTTTGCAACCGATTTGAAATTCGTGCTCAGCGCATCGAATAACCCTTAAAAGCAGACTTTGGAGCAGTTTCACCACGTAGTTATTGAGTTCTCACAACATGGCGAAAATGTGACACGTCTGACAGTAACTTTTTCTGGTGAAATTTTTTGCAAACCGATTTCAGATTCGTGCTCAGCGCATCGAATAACCCTTAAAAGCAGACTTTGGAGCAGTTTCACCACGTAGTTATTGAGATCCAAAATGCCGGTGAAAACAAGTTTTCCATAACTTTTTCGGTGAAATTTTTTTGCAAACCGACTTGAAATTCGTGCTCAGCGCATCGAATAACCCTTAAAAGCAGACTTTGAGCAGTTTCACCACGTAGTTATTGAGTTCTCACAACATGGCGAAAATGTGACACGTCTGACAGTAACTTTTTCTGGTGAAATTTTTTTGCAACCGATTTCAGATTCGTGCTCAGCGCATCGAATAACCCTTAAAAGCAGACTTTGAGCAGTTTCACCACGTAGTTATTGAGATCCAAAATGCCGGTGAAAATGTCAAGTTTTCCATAACTTTTTCGGTGAAATTTTTTTGCAAACTGACTTGAAATTCGTGCTCAGCGCATCGAATAACCCTTAAAAGCAGACTTTGGAGCAGTTTCACCACGTAGTTATTGAGTTCACAACATGGCGAAAATGTGACACGTCTGACAGTAACTTTTTCTGGTGAAATTTTTTTGCAAACTGATCTCAGATTCGTGCTCAGCGCATCGAATAACCCTTAAAGCAGACTTTGGAGCAGTTTCACCACGTAGTTATTGAGATCCAAATGCCGGTGAAAAGTCAAGTTTTCCATAACTTTTTTCGGTGAAATTTTTTTGCAAACTGACTTAAAATTCGTGCTCAGCGCATCGAATAACCCTTAAAAGCAGACTTTGGAGCAGTTTCACCACGTAGTTATTGAGATCCAAAATGCCGGTGAAAAGTCAAGTTTTCCATAACTTTTTCGGTGAAATTTTTTTGCAAACCGACTTGAAATTCGTGCTCAGCGCATCGAATAACCCTTAAAAGCAGACTTTGGAGCAGTTTCACCACGTAGTTATTGAGTTCTCACAACATATGAAAATGTGACACGTCTGACAGTAACTTTTTCTGGTGAAATTTTTTTGCAAACCGATTTCAGATTCGTGCTCAGCGCATCGAATAACCCTTAAAAGCAGACTTTGGAGCAGTTTCACCACGTAGTTATTGAGATCCAAAATGCCGGTGAAAAGTCAAGTTTTCCATAACTTTTTCGGTGAAATTTTTTTGCAAACCGACTTAAAATTCGTGCTCAGCGCATCGAATAACCCTTAAAAGCAGACTTTGGAGCAGTTTCACCACGTAGTTATTGAGTTCTCACAACATGGCGAAAATGTGACACGTCTGACAGTAACTTTTTCTGGTGAAATTTTTTTGCAAACCGATTTCAGATTCGTGCTCAGCGCATCGAATAACCCTTAAAAGCAGACTTTGGAGCCAGTTTCACCACGTAGTTATTGAGATCCAAAATGCCGGTGAAAATGCAAGTTTTCCATAACTTTTTCGGTGAAATTTTTTTGCAAACCGACTTGAAATTCGTGCTCAGCGCATCGAATAACCCTTAAAAGCAGACTTTGGAGCAGTTTCACCACGTAGTTATTGAGTTCTCACAACATGGCGAAATGTGACACGTCTGACAGTAACTTTTTCTGGTGAAATTTTTTTGCAAACTGATTTCAGATTCGTGCTCAGCGCATCGAATAACCCTTAAAAGCAGACTTTGGAGCAGTTTCACCACGTAGTTATTGAGATCCAAAATGCCGGTGAAAAGTCAAGTTTTCCATAACTTTTTTCGGTGAAATTTTTTTGCAAACTGACTTGAAATTCGTGCTCAGCGCATCGAATAACCCTTAAAAGCAGACTTTGGAGCAGTTTCACCACGTAGTTATTGAGTTCTGACAACATGGCGAAAATGTGACACGTCTGACAGTAACTTTTTCTGGTGAAATTTTTTTGCAAACTGACTTCAGATTCGTGCTCAGCGCATCGAATAACCCTTAAAAGCAGACTTTGGAGCAGTTTCACCACGTAGTTATTGAGATCCAAAATGCCGGTGAAAAGTCAAGTTTTCCATAACTTTTTCGGTGAAATTTTTTTTGCAAACTGACTTAAAATTCGTGCTCAGCGCATCGAATAACCCTTAAAAGCAGACTTTGGAGCAGTTTCACCACGTAGTTATTGAGTTCTCACAACATGGCGAAAATGTGACACGTCTGACAGTAACTTTTTCTGGTGAAATTTTTTTGCAAACCGATTTCAGATTCGTGCTCAGCGCATCGAATAACCCTTAAAAGCAGACTTTGGAGCAGTTTCACCACGTAGTTATTGAGATCCAAAATGCCGGTGAAAAGTCAAGTTTTCCATAACTTTTTCGGTGAAATTTTTTTGCAAACTGACTTAAAATTCGTGCTCAGCGCATCGAATAACCCTTAAAAGCAGACTTTGGAGCAGTTTCACCACGTAGTTATTGAGTTCTCACAACATGGCGAAAATGTGACACGTCTGACAGTAACTTTTTCTGGTGAAATTTTTTTGCAAACTGACTTAAAATTCGTGCTCAGCGCATCGAATAACCCTTAAAAGCAGACTTTGGAGCAGTTTCACCACGTAGTTATTGAGTTCTCAACATGGCGAAATGTGACACGTCTGACAGTAACTTTTTCGGTGAAATTTTTTGCAAACCGATTTCAGATTCGTGCTCAGCGCATCGAATAACCCTTAAAAGCAGACTTTGGAGCAGTTTCACCACGTAGTTATTGAGATCCAAAATGCCGGTGAAAATGCAAGTTTTCCATAACTTTTTCGGTGAAATTTTTTTGCAAACTGACTTGAAATTCGTGCTCAGCGCATCGAATAACCCTTAAAAGCAGACTTTGGAGCAGTTTCACCACGTAGTTATTGAGTTCTGACAACATGGCGAAAATGTGACACGTCTGACAGTAACTTTTTCTGGTGAAATTTTTTTGCAAACCGATTTCAGATTCGTGCTCAGCGCATCGAATAACCCTTAAAGCAGACTTTGAGCAGTTTCACCACGTAGTTATTGAGATCCAAAATGCCGGTGAAAAGTCAAGTTTTCCATAACTTTTTCGGTGAAATTTTTTTGCAAACTGACTTGAAATTCGTGCTCAGCGCATCGAATAACCCTTAAAAGCAGACTTTGGAGCAGTTTCACCACGTAGTTATTGAGTTCTGACAACATGGCGAAAATGTGACACGTCTGACAGTAACTTTTTCTGGTGAAATTTTTTTGCAAACTGACTTGAAATTCGTGCTCAGCGCATCGAATAACCCTTAAAAGCAGACTTTGGAGCAGTTTCACCACGTAGTTATTGAGTTCTCACAACATGGCGAAAATGTGACACGTCTGACAGTAACTTTTTCGGTGAAATTTTTTTGCAAACTGATTTCAGATCTGTGCTCAGCGCATCGAATAACCCTTAAAAGCAGACTTTGGAGCAGTTTCACCACGTAGTTATTGAGATCCAAAATGCCGGTGAAAATGCAAGTTTTCCATAACTTTTTCGGTGAAATTTTTTTGCAAACCGACTTGAAATTCGTGCTCAGCGCATCGAATAACCCTTAAAAGCAGACTTTGGAGCAGTTTCACCACGTAGTTATTGAGTTCAAACAACATGGCGAAAATGTGACACGTCTGACAGTAACTTTTCTGGTGAAAATTTTTTGCAAACTGATTTCAGATTCGTGCTCAGCGCATCGAATAACCCTTAAAAGCAGACTTTGGAGCAGTTTCACCACGTAGTTATTGAGATCCAAAATGCCGGTGAAAAGTCAAGTTTTCCATAACTTTTTCGGTGAAATTTTTTTGCAAACTGACTTGAAATTCGTGCTCAGCGCATCGAATAACCCTTAAAAGCAGACTTTGGAGCAGTTTCACCACGTAGTTATTGAGTTCTCACAACATGGCGAAAATGTGACACGTCTGACAGTAACTTTTTCTGGTGAAATTTTTTTGCAAACTGATTCTGAGATTCGTGCTCAGCGCATCGAATAACCCTTAAAAGCAGACTTTGGAGCAGTTTCACCACGTAGTTATTGAGTTCACAACATGGCGAAAATGTGACACGTCTGACAGTAACTTTTTCGGTGAAATTTTTTTGCAAACTGATTTCAGATTCGTGCTCAGCGCATCGAATAACCCTTAAAAGCAGACTTTGGAGCAGTTTCACCACGTAGTTATTGAGTTCTCACAACATGGCGAAAATGTGACACGTCTGACAGTAACTTTTTCTGGTGAAATTTTTTTGCAAACTGATTTCAGATTCGTGCTCAGCGCATCGAATAACCCTTAAAAGCAGACTTTGGAGCAGTTTCACCACGTAGTTATTGAGATCCAAAATGCCGGTGAAAAGTCAAGTTTTCCATAACTTTTTTCGGTGAAATTTTTTTTGCAAACTGATTTAAAATTCGTGCTCAGCGCATCGAATAACCCTTAAAAGCAGACTTTGGAGCAGTTTCACCACGTAGTTATTGAGTTCTCACAACATGGCGAAATGTGACACGTCTGACAGTAACTTTTTCTGGTGAAATTTTTTTGCAAACCGATTTCAGATTCGTGCTCAGCGCATCGAATAACCCTTAAAAGCAGACTTTGGAGCAGTTTCACCACGTAGTTATTGAGATCCAAAAATGCCGGTGAAAAGTCAAGTTTTCCATAACTTTTTCTGGTGAAATTTTTTTGCAAACCGACTTGAAATTCGTGCTCAGCGCATCGAATAACCCTTAAAAGCAGACTTTGGAGCAGTTTCACCACGTAGTTATTGAGATCCAAAATGCCGGTGAAAAGTCAAGTTTTCCATAACTTTTTTCGGTGAAATTTTTTTGCAAACCGACTTGAAATTCGTGCTCAGCGCATCGAATAACCCTTAAAAGCAGACTTTGGAGCAGTTTCACCACGTAGTTATTGAGATCCAAAATGCCGGTGAAAATGCAAGTTTTCCATAACTTTTTCGGTGAAATTTTTTTTGCAAACCGACTTGAAATTCGTGCTCAGCGCATCGAATAACCCTTAAAAGCAGACTTTGGAGCAGTTTCACCACGTAGTTATTGAGATCCAAAATGCCGGTGAAAGTCAAGTTTTCCATAACTTTTTCGGTGAAATTTTTTTGCAAACCGACTTGAAATTCGTGCTCAGCGCATCGAATAACCCTTAAAAGCAGACTTTGGAGCAGTTTCACCACGTAGTTATTGAGATCCAAAAATGCCGGTGAAAAGTCAAGTTTTCCATAACTTTTTCGGTGAAATTTTTTTGCAAACTGACTTAAAATTCGTGCTCAGCGCATCGAATAACCCTTAAATGCAGACTTTGGAGCAGTTTCACCACGTAGTTATTGAGTTCTGACAACATGGCGAAAATGTGACACGTCTGACAGTAACTTCTTCTAGTGAAATTTTTTTGCAAACCGACTTGAAATTCGTGCTCAGCGCATCGAATAACCCTTAAAAGCAGACTTTGGAGCAGTTTCACCACGTAGTTATTGAGTTCTCACAACATGGCGAAAATGTGACACGTCTGACAGTAACTTTTTCGGTGAAATTTTTTTGCAAACCGATTTCAGATTCGTGCTCAGCGCATCGAATAACCCTTAAAAGCAGACTTTGGAGCAGTTTCACCACGTAGTTATTGAGATCCAAAAATGCCGGTGAAAAGTCAAGTTTTCCATAACTTTTTCGGTGAAATTTTTTTGCAAACCGACTTGAAATTCGTGCTCAGCGCATCGAATAACCCTTAAAAGCAGACTTTGGAGCAGTTTCACCACGTAGTTATTGAGATCCAAAATGCCGGTGAAAATGCAAGTTTTCCATAACTTTTTCGGTGAAATTTTTTTGCAAACCGACTTGAAATTCGTGCTCAGCGCATCGAATAACCCTTAAAAGCAGACTTTGGAGCAGTTTCACCACGTAGTTATTGAGTTCTGACAACATGGCGAAAATGTGACACGTCTGACAGTAACTTTTTCTGGTGAAATTTTTTTGCAAACCGATTCTCAGATTCGTGCTCAGCGCATCGAATAACCCTTAAAAGCAGACTTTGGAGCAGTTTCACCACGTAGTTATTGAGATCCAAAATGCCGGTGAAAATGCAAGTTTTCCATAACTTTTTCGGTGAAATTTTTTTGCAAACCGACTTGAAATTCGTGCTCAGCGCATCGAATAACCCTTAAAAGCAGACTTTGGAGCAGTTTCACCACGTAGTTATTGAGATCCAAAATGCCGGTGAAAAGTCAAGTTTTCCATAACTTTTTCGGTGAAATTTTTTTGCAAACTGACTTGAAATTCGTGCTCAGCGCATCGAATAACCCTTAAAAGCAGACTTTGGAGCAGTTTCACCACGTAGTTATTGAGATCCAAAATGCCGGTGAAATGTCAAGTTTTCCATAACTTTTTCGGTGAAATTTTTTTGCAAACTGACTTGAAATTCGTGCTCAGCGCATCGAATAACCCTTAAAAGCAGACTTTGGAGCAGTTTCACCACGTAGTTATTGAGATCCAAAAATGCCGGTGAAAAGTCAAGTTTTCCATAACTTTTTCGGTGAAATTTTTTTGCAAACTGACTTGAAATTCGTGCTCAGCGCATCGAATAACCCTTAAAAGCAGACTTTGGAGCAGTTTCACCACGTAGTTATTGAGATCCAAAAATGCCGGTGAAAAGTCAAGTTTTCCATAACTTTTTTCGGTGAAATTTTTTTGCAAACCGACTTGAAATTCGTGCTCAGCGCATCGAATAACCCTTAAAAGCAGACTTTGGAGCAGTTTCACCACGTAGTTATTGAGATCCAAAAATGCCGGTAAAAATGCAAGTTTTCCATAACTTTTTTCGGTGAAATTTTTTTGCAAACTGACTTGAAATTCGTGCTCAGCGCATCGAATAACCCTTAAAAGCAGACTTTGGAGCAGTTTCACCACGTAGTTATTGAGTTCTGACAACATGGCGAAAATGTGACACGTCTGACAGTAACTTTTTCTGGTGAAATTTTTTTGCAAACTGACTTGAAATTCGTGCTCAGCGCATCGAATAACCCTTAAAAGCAGACTTTGGAGCAGTTTCACCACGTAGTTATTGAGTTCTGACAACATGCCGAAAATGTGACACGTCTGACAGTAACTTTTTCGGTGAAATTTTTTTGCAAACCGATTTCAGATTCGTGCTCAGCGCATCGAATAACCCTTAAAAGCAGACTTTGGAGCAGTTTCACCACGTAGTTATTGAGATCCAAAATGCCGGTGAAAAGTCAAGTTTTCCATAACTTTTTTCGGTGAAATTTTTTTGCAAACCGACTTGAAATTCGTGCTCAGCGCATCGAATAACCCTTAAAAGCAGACTTTGGAGCAGTTTCACCACGTAGTTATTGAGATCCAAAATGCCGGTGAAAAATAGTCAAGTTTTCCATAACTTTTTCGGTGAAATTTTTTTGCAAACTGACTTGAAATTCGTGCTCAGCGCATCGAATAACCCTTAAAAGCAGACTTTGGAGCAGTTTCACCACGTAGTTATTGAGTTCTGACAACATGGCGAAAATGTGACACGTCTGACAGTAACTTTTTCTGGTGAAATTTTTTTGCAACCGATTTCAGATTCGTGCTCAGCGCATCGAATAACCCTTAAAAGCAGACTTTGGAGCAGTTTCACCACGTAGTTATTGAGTTCACAACATGGCGAAAATGTGACACGTCTGACAGTAACTTTTTCGGTGAAATTTTTTTGCAAACCGATTCCAGATTCGTGCTCAGCGCATCGAATAACCCTTAAAAGCAGACTTTGGAGCAGTTTCACCACGTAGTTATTGAGATCCAAAATGCCGGTGAAAAGTCAAGTTTTCCATAACTTTTTCGGTGAAATTTTTTTGCAAACTGACTTGAAATTCGTGCTCAGCGCATCGAATAACCCTTAAAAGCAGACTTTGGAGCAGTTTCACCACGTAGTTATTGAGATCCAAAATGCCGGTGAAATGTCAAGTTTTCCATAACTTTTTTCGGTGAAATTTTTTTTGCAAACTGACTTGAAATTCGTGCTCAGCGCATCGAATAACCCTTAAAAGCAGACTTTGGAGCAGTTTCACCACGTAGTTATTGAGATCCAAAATGCCGGTGAAAAGTCAAGTTTTCCATAACTTTTTCGGTGAAATTTTTTTTGCAAACCGACTTGAAATTCGTGCTCAGCGCATCGAATAACCCTTAAAAGCAGACTTTGGAGCAGTTTCACCACGTAGTTATTGAGATCCAAAATGCCGGTGAAAATGCAAGTTTTCCATAACTTTTTCGGTGAAATTTTTTTGCAAACTGACTTGAAATTCGTGCTCAGCGCATCGAATAACCCTTAAAAGCAGACTTTGGAGCAGTTTCACCACGTAGTTATTGAGATCCAAAATGCCGGTGAAAAGTCAAGTTTTCCATAACTTTTTTCGGTGAAATTTTTTTGCAAACCGACTTGAAATTCGTGCTCAGCGCATCGAATAACCCTTAAAAGCAGACTTTGGAGCAGTTTCACCACGTAGTTATTGAGATCCAAAAATGCCGGTGAAAGTCAAGTTTTCCATAACTTTTTCGGTGAAATTTTTTTGCAAACCGACTTGAAATTCGTGCTCAGCGCATCGAATAACCCTTAAAAGCAGACTTTGGAGCAGTTTCACCACGTAGTTATTGAGATCCAAAAATGCCGGTGAAAAGTCAAGTTTTCCATAACTTTTTCGGTGAAATTTTTTTTGCAAACCGACTTGAAATTCGTGCTCAGCGCATCGAATAACCCTTAAAAGCAGACTTTGGAGCAGTTTCACCACGTAGTTATTGAGTTCTGACAACATGGCGAAAATGTGACACGTCTGACAGTAACTTTTTCGGTGAAATTTTTTTGCAAACCGACTTGAAATTCGTGCTCAGCGCATCGAATAACCCTTAAAAGCAGACTTTGGAGCAGTTTCACCACGTAGTTATTGAGTTCTGACAACATGGCGAAAATGTGACACGTCTGACAGTAACTTTTTCTGGTGAAATTTTTTTTGCAAACCGATTTCAGATTCGTGCTCAGCGCATCGAATAACCATTAAAAGCAGACTTTGGAGCAGTTTCACCACGTAGTTATTGAGATCCAAAATGCCGGTGAAAAGTCAAGTTTTCCATAACTTTTTCGGTGAAATTTTTTTGCAAACTGACTTGAAATTCGTGCTCAGCGCATCGAATAACCCTTAAAAGCAGACTTTGGAGCAGTTTCACCACGTAGTTATTGAGATCCAAAAATGCCGGTGAAAATGCAAGTTTTCCATAACTTTTTCGGTGAAATTTTTTTTGCAAACTGACTTGAAATCTGTGCTCAGCGCATCGAATAACCCTTAAAAGCAGACTTTGGAGCAGTTTCACCACGTAGTTATTGAGTTCTGACAACATGGCGAAAATGTGACACGTCTGACAGTAACTTTTTCTGGTGAAATTTTTTTTGCAAACCGATTTCAGATTCGTGCTCAGCGCATCGAATAACCCTTAAAAGCAGACCTTGGAGCAGTTTTACCACGCAGTTATTGAGTTCTAACAACATGCCGAAAATGTGACACGTCTGACAGTAACTTTTTCTGGTGAAATTTTTTTGCAAATGACTTTTTGGTGAAATTCGTGCTCAGCGCATCGAATAACCCTTAAAAGCAGACTTTGGAGCAGTTTCACCACGTAGTTATTGAGATCCAAAATGCCGGTGAAAAGTCAAGTTTTCCATAACTTTTTCGGTGAAATTTTTTTGCAAACCGACTTGAAATTCGTGCTCAGCGCATCGAATAACCCTTAAAAGCAGACTTTGGAGCAGTTTCACCACGTAGTTATTGAGATCCAAAATGCCGGTGAAAATGCAAGTTTTCCATAACTTTTTCGGTGAAATTTTTTTGCAAACCGACTTGAAATTCGTGCTCAGCGCATCGAATAACCCTTAAAAGCAGACTTTGGAGCAGTTTCACCACGTAGTTATTGAGATCCAAAATGCCGGTGAATAGTCAAGTTTTCCATAACTTTTTCGGTGAAATTTTTTTTGCAAACCGACTTGAAATTCGTGCTCAGCGCATCGAATAACCCTTAAAAGCAGACTTTGGAGCAGTTTCACCACGTAGTTATTGAGATCCAAAATGCCGGTGAAAAGTCAAGTTTTCCATAACTTTTTTCGGTGAAATTTTTTTGCAAACCGACTTGAAATTCGTGCTCAGCGCATCGAATAACCCTTAAAAGCAGACTTTGGAGCAGTTTCACCACGTAGTTATTGAGATCCAAAATGCCGGTGAATAGTCAAGTTTTCCATAACTTTTTCGGTGAAATTTTTTTGCAAACCGACTTGAAATTCGTGCTCAGCGCATCGAATAACCCTTAAAAGCAGACTTTGGAGCAGTTTCACCACGTAGTTATTGAGTTCTGACAACATGGCGAAAATGTGACACGTCTGACAGTAACTTTTTCGGTGAAATTTTTTTGCAAACCGACTTGAAATTCGTGCTCAGCGCATCGAATAACCCTTAAAAGCAGACTTTGGAGCAGTTTCACCACGTAGTTATTGAGTTCTGACAACATGGCGAAAATGTGACACGTCTGACAGTAACTTTTTCTGGTGAAATTTTTTTGCAAACCGATTTCAGATTCGTGCTCAGCGCATCGAATAACCCTTAAAAGCAGACTTTGGAGCAGTTTCACCACGTAGTTATTGAGATCCAAAATGCCGGTGAAAAGTCAAGTTTTCCATAACTTTTTCGGTGAAATTTTTTTGCAAACCGACTTGAAATTCGTGCTCAGCGCATCGAATAACCCTTAAAAGCAGACTTTGGAGCAGTTTCACCACGTAGTTATTGAGATCCAAAATGCCGGTGAAAATGCAAGTTTTCCATAACTTTTTCGGTGAAATTTTTTTGCAAACCGACTTGAAATTCGTGCTCAGCGCATCGAATAACCCTTAAAAGCAGACTTTGGAGCAGTTTCACCACGTAGTTATTGAGTTCTGACAACATGGCGAAAATGTGACACGTCTGACAGTAACTTTTTCGGTGAAATTTTTTTGCAAACCGACTTCAGATTCGTGCTCAGCGCATCGAATAACCCTTAAAAGCAGACTTTGGAGCAGTTTCACCACGTAGTTATTGAGTTCTGACAACATGGCGAAAATGTGACACGTCTGACAGTAACTTTTTCTGGTGAAATTTTTTTGCAAACCGATTTCAGATTCGTGCTCAGCGCATCGAATAACCCTTAAAAGCAGACTTTGGAGCAGTTTCACCACGTAGTTATTGAGATCCAAAAATGCCGGTGAAAAGTCAAGTTTTCCATAACTTTTTTCGGTGAAATTTTTCTTGCAAACCGACTTGAAATTCGTGCTCAGCGCATCGAATAACCCTTAAAAGCAGACTTTGGAGCAGTTTCACCACGTAGTTATTGAGATCCAAAAATGCCGGTGAAATGTCAAGTTTTCCATAACTTTTTTCGGTGAAATTTTTTTTGCAAACCGACTTGAAATTCGTGCTCAGCGCATCGAATAACCCTTAAAAGCAGACCTTGGAGCAGTTCTACCACGTAGTTATTGAGATCCAAAATGCCGGTGAATAGTCAAGTTTTCCATAACTTTTTCGGTGAAATTTTTTTGCAAACCGACTTGAAATTCGTGCTCAGCGCATCGAATAACCCTTAAAAGCAGACTTTGGAGCAGTTTCACCACGTAGTTATTGAGATCCAAAATGCCGGTGAAAAGTCAAGTTTTCCATAACCTTTTTCGGTGAAATTTTTTTTGCAGACCGACTTGAAATTCGTGCTCAGCGCATCGAATAACCCTCAAAAGCAGACTTTGGAGCAGTTTCACCACGTAGTTATTGAGATCCAGAAATGCCGGTGAATAGTCAAGTTTTCCATAACTTTTTTCGGTGAAATTTTTTTTGCAAACCGACTTGAAATTCGTGCTCAGCGCATCGAATAACCCTTAAAAGCAGACTTTGGAGCAGTTTCACCACGTAGTTATTGAGATCCAAAATGCCGGTGAATAGTCAAGTTTTCCATAACTTTTTTCGGTGAAATTTTTTTGCAAACCGACTTGAAATTCGTGCTCAGCGCATCGAATAACCCTTAAAAGCAGACTTTGGAGCAGTTTCACCACGTAGTTATTGAGATCTAAAAATGCCGGTGAATAGTCAAGTTTTCCATAACCTTTTTCGGTGAAATTTTTTTTGCAAACCGACTTGAAATTCGTGCTCAGCGCATCGAATAACCCTTAAAAGCAGACTTTGGAGCAGTTTCACCACGTAGTTATTGAGATCCAAAAATGCCGGTGAAAAGTCAAGTTTTCCATAACTTTTTTCGGTGAAATTTTTTTGCAAACCGACTTGAAATTCGTGCTCAGCGCATCGAATAACCCTTAAAAGCAGACTTTGGAGCAGTTTCACCACGTAGTTATTGAGATCTAAAAATGCCGGTGAATAGTCAAGTTTTCCATAACTTTTTCGGTGAAATTTTTTTGCAAACCGACTTGAAATTCGTGCTCAGCGCATCGAATAACCCTTAAAAGCAGACTTTGGAGCAGTTTCACCACGTAGTTATTGAGTTCTGACAACATGGCGAAAATGTGACACGTCTGACAGTAACTTTTTCGGTGAAATTTTTTTGCAAACCGACTTGAAATTCGTGCTCAGCGCATCGAATAACCCTTAAAAGCAGACTTTGGAGCAGTTTCACCACGCAGTTATTGAGTTCTGACAACATGCCGAAAATGTGACACGTCTGACAGTAACTTTTTCTGGTGAAATTTTTTTGCAAACCGATTCCAGATTCGTGCTCAGCGCATCGAATAACCCTTAAAAGCAGACTTTGGAGCAGTTTCACCACGTAGTTATTGAGATCCAAAATGCCGGTGAAAAGTCAAGTTTTCCATAACTTTTTCGGTGAAATTTTTTTGCAAACCGACTTGAAATTCGTGCTCAGCGCATCGAATAACCCTTAAAAGCAGACTTTGGAGCAGTTTCACCACGTAGTTATTGAGTTCTGACCAACATGCCGAAAATGTGACACGTCTGACAGTAACTTTTTCTGGTGAAATTTTTTTGCAAACCGATTTCAGATTCGTGCTCAGCGCATCGAATAACCCTTAAAAGCAGACTTTGGAGCAGTTTCACCACGTAGTTATTGAGATCCAAAAATGCCGGTGAAAAGTCAAGTTTTCCATAACTTTTTTCGGTGAAATTTTTTTGCAAACCGACTTGAAATTCGTGCTCAGCGCATCGAATAACCCTTAAAAGCAGACTTTGGAGCAGTTTCACCACGTAGTTATTGAGATCCAAAATGCCGGTGAAAGTCAAGTTTTCCATAACTTTTTCGGTGAAATTTTTTTGCAAACCGACTTGAAATTCGTGCTCAGCGCATCGAATAACCCTTAAAAGCAGACTTTGGAGCAGTTTCACCACGTAGTTATTGAGATCCAAAAATGCCGGTGAATAGTCAAGTTTTCCATAACTTTTTCGGTGAAATTTTTTTTGCAAACCGACTTGAAATTCGTGCTCAGCGCATCGAATAACCCTTAAAAGCAGACTTTGGAGCAGTTTCACCACGTAGTTATTGAGATCCAAAAATGCCGGTGAATAGTCAAGTTTTCCATAACTTTTTCGGTGAAATTTTTTTGCAAACCGACTTGAAATTCGTGCTCAGCGCATCGAATAACCCTTAAAAGCAGACTTTGGAGCAGTTTCACCACGTAGTTATTGAGATCCAAAAATGCCGGTGAATAGTCAAGTTTTCCATAACTTTTTTCGGTGAAATTTTTTTTGCAAACCGACTTGAAATTCGTGCTCAGCGCATCGAATAACCCTTAAAAGCAGACTTTGGAGCAGTTTCACCACGTAGTTATTGAGTTCTGACAACATGGCGAAAATGTGACACGTCTGACAGTAACTTCTTCGAGTGAAATTTTTTTTGCAAACCGACTTGAAATTCGTGCTCAGCGCATCGAATAACCCTTAAAAGCAGACTTTGGAGCAGTTTCACCACGCAGTTATTGAGTTCTAACAACATGCCGAAAATGTGACACGTCTGACAGTAACTTTTTCTGGTGAAATTTTTTTTGCAAACCGATTTCAGATTCGTGCTCAGCGCATCAAATAACCCTTAAAAGCAGACTTTGGAGCAGTTTCACCACGTAGTTATTGAGATCCAAAATGCCGGTGAAAAGTCAAGTTTTCCATAACTTTTTTCGGTGAAATTTTTTGCAAACCGACTTGAAATTCGTGCTCAGCGCATCGAATAACCCTTAAAAGCAGACTTTGGAGCAGTTTCACCACGTAGTTATTGAGTTCCAAACATGCCGAAAATGTGACACGTCTGACAGTAACTTTTTCGGTGAAATTTTTTTGCAAACCGATTTCAGATTCGTGCTCAGCGCATCGAATAACCCTTAAAAGCAGACTTTGGAGCAGTTTCACCACGTAGTTATTGAGATCCAAAATGCCGGTGAAAAGTCAAGTTTTCCATAACTTTTTCGGTGAAATTTTTTTGCAAACCGACTTGAAATTCGTGCTCAGCGCATCGAATAACCCTTAAAAGCAGACTTTGGAGCAGTTTCACCACGTAGTTATTGAGATCCAAAATGCCGGTGAAAATGGTCAAGTTTTCCATAACTTTTTCGGTGAAATTTTTTTGCAAACTGACTTGAAATTCGTGCTCAGCGCATCGAATAACCCTTAAAAGCAGACTTTGGAGCAGTTTCACCACGTAGTTATTGAGATCCAAAATGCCGGTGAAAATGTCAAGTTTTCCATAACTTTTTCGGTGAAATTTTTTTGCAAACCGACTTGAAATTCGTGCTCAGCGCATCGAATAACCCTTAAAAGCAGACTTTGGAGCAGTTTCACCACGTAGTTATTGAGATCCAAAATGCCGGTGAAAAGTCAAGTTTTCCATAACTTTTTCGGTGAAATTTTTTTGCAAACCGACTTGAAATTCGTGCTCAGCGCATCGAATAACCCTTAAAAGCAGACTTTGGAGCAGTTTCACCACGTAGTTATTGAGTTCTGACAACATGGCGAAAATGTGACACGTCTGACAGTAACTTTTTCGGTGAAATTTTTTTGCAAACCGACTTCAGATTCGTGCTCAGCGCATCGAATAACCCTTAAAAGCAGACTTTGGAGCAGTTTCACCACGTAGTTATTGAGTTCTGACAACATGGCGAAAATGTGACACGTCTGACAGTAACTTTTTCGGTGAAATTTTTTTTGCAAACCGACTTGAAATTCGTGCTCAGCGCATCGAATAACCCTTAAAAGCAGACTTTGGAGCAGTTTCACCACGTAGTTATTGAGATCCAACATGCCGAAAATGTGACACGTCTGACAGTAACTTTTTCGGTGAAATTTTTTTGCAAACCGATTTCAGATTCGTGCTCAGCGCATCGAATAACCCTTAAAAGCAGACTTTGGAGCAGTTTCACCACGTAGTTATTGAGATCCAAAATGCCGGTGAAAAGTCAAGTTTTCCATAACTTTTTTCGGTGAAATTTTTTTGCAAACCGACTTGAAATTCGTGCTCAGCGCATCGAATAACCCTTAAAAGCAGACTTTGGAGCAGTTTCACCACGCAGTTATTGAGTTCTGACAACATGCCGAAAATGTGACACGTCTGACAGTAACTTTTTCGGTGAAATTTTTTTGCAAACCGATTTCAGATTCGTGCTCAGCGCATCGAATAACCCTTAAAAGCAGACTTTGGAGCAGTTTCACCACGTAGTTATTGAGATCCAAAATGCCGGTGAAAAGTCAAGTTTTCCATAACTTTTTCGGTGAAATTTTTTTGCAAACCGACTTGAAATTCGTGCTCAGCGCATCGAATAACCCTTAAAAGCAGACTTTGGAGCAGTTTCACCACGCAGTTATTGAGTTCTGCAACATGCCGAAAATGTGACACGTCTGACAGTAACTTTTTCGGTGAAATTTTTTTGCAAACCGATTCTGAAATTCGTGCTCAGCGCATCGAATAACCCTTAAATGCAGACTTTGGAGCAGTTTCACCACGTAGTTATTGAGTTCTGACAACATGGCGAAAATGTGACACGTCTGACAGTAACTTTTTCGAGTGAAATTTTTTTTGCAAACCGACTTGAAATTCGTGCTCAGCGCATCGAATAACCCTTAAAAGCAGACTTTGGAGCAGTTTCACCACGTAGTTATTGAGTTCTGACAACATGGCGAAAATGTGACACGTCTGACAGTAACTTTTTCTGGTGAAATTTTTTTGCAAACCGACTTGAAATTCGTGCTCAGCGCATCGAATAACCCTTAAAAGCAGACTTTGGAGCAGTTTCACCACGTAGTTATTGAGTTCTAACAACATGCCGAAAATGTGACACGTCTGACAGTAACTTTTTCTGGTGAAATTTTTTTGCAAACCGACTTCAGATTCGTGCTCAGCGCATCAAATAACCCTTAAAAGCAGACTTTGGAGCAGTTTCACCACGTAGTTATTGAGATCCAAAATGCCGGTGAAAAGTCAAGTTTTCCATAACTTTTTTCGGTGAAATTTTTTTGCAAACCGACTTGAAATTCGTGCTCAGCGCATCGAATAACCCTTAAAAGCAGACTTTGGAGCAGTTTCACCACGTAGTTATTGAGATCCAAAATGCCGGTGAAAATGTCAAGTTTTCCATAACTTTTTCGGTGAAATTTTTTTTGCAAACTGACTTGAAATTCGTGCTCAGCGCATCGAATAACCCTTAAAAGCAGACTTTGGAGCAGTTTCACCACGTAGTTATTGAGATCCAAAATGCCGGTGAAAAGTCAAGTTTTCCATAACTTTTTCGGTGAAATTTTTTTGCAAACCGACTTGAAATTCGTGCTCAGCGCATCGAATAACCCTTAAAAGCAGACTTTGGAGCAGTTTCACCACGTAGTTATTGAGTTCTGACAACATGGCGAAAATGTGACCACGTCTGACAGTAACTTTTTCTGGTGAAATTTTTTTGCAAACCGACTTGAAATTCGTGCTCAGCGCATCGAATAACCCTTAAAAGCAGACTTTGGAGCAGTTTCACCACGTAGTTATTGAGTTCTGACAACATGGCGAAAATGTGACACGTCTGACAGTAACTTCTTCTAGTGAAATTTTTTTTGCAAACTGACTTGAAATTCGTGCTCAGCGCATCGAATAACCCTTAAAAGCAGACTTTGGAGCAGTTTCACCACGCAGTTATTGAGTTCTAACAACATGCCGAAAATGTGACACGTCTGACAGTAACTTTTTCTGGTGAAATTTTTTTTGCAAACTGATTTCAGATTCGTGCTCAGCGCATCAAATAACCCTTAAATTTAGACTTTGCAGCAGTTTCACCACGTAGTTATTGAGATCCAAAATGCCGGTGAAAAGTCAAGTTTTCCATAACTTTTTTCGGTGAAATTTTTTTGCAAACTGACTTGAAATTCGTGCTCAGCGCATCGAATAACCCTTAAAAGCAGACTTTGGAGCAGTTTCACCACGTAGTTATTGAGATCCAAAAATGCCGGTGAAAATGCAAGTTTTCCATAACTTTTTTCGGTGAAATTTTTTTGCAAACTGACTTGAAATTCGTGCTCAGCGCATCGAATAACCCTTAAAAGCAGACTTTGGAGCAGTTTCACCACGTAGTTATTGAGATCCAAAATGCCGGTGAAAAGTCAAGTTTTCCATAACTTTTTCGGTGAAATTTTTTTGCAAACCGACTTGAAATTCGTGCTCAGCGCATCGAATAACCCTTAAAAGCAGACTTTGGAGCAGTTTCACCACGTAGTTATTGAGTTCTGACAACATGGCGAAAATGTGACACGTCTGACAGTAACTTTTTCGGTGAAATTTTTTTGCAAACCGACTTGAAATTCGTGCTCAGCGCATCGAATAACCCTTAAAAGCAGACTTTGGAGCAGTTTCACCACGTAGTTATTGAGTTCTGACAACATGGCGAAAATGTGACACGTCTGACAGTAACTTTTTCAGTGAAATTTTTTTGCAAACCGACTTGAAATTCGTGCTCAGCGCATCGAATAACCCTTAAAAGCAGACCTTGGAGCAGTTTCACCACGTAGTTATTGAGTTCTGACAACATGGCGAAAATGTGACACGTCTGACAGTAACTTTTTCTGGTGAAATTTTTTTGCAAACCGATTTCAGATTCGTGCTCAGCGCATCGAATAACCCTTAAAAGCAGACTTTGGAGCAGTTTCACCACGTAGTTATTGAGATCCAAAATGCCGGTGAAAAGTCAAGTTTTCCATAACTTTTTCGGTGAAATTTTTTTGCAAACCGACTTGAAATTCGTGCTCAGCGCATCGAATAACCCTTAAAAGCAGACTTTGGAGCAGTTTCACCACGTAGTTATTGAGATCCAAAATGCCGGTGAAAAGTCAAGTTTTCCATAACTTTTTTCGGTGAAATTTTTTTGCAAACCGACTTGAAATTCGTGCTCAGCGCATCGAATAACCCTTAAAAGCAGACTTTGGAGCAGTTTCACCACGTAGTTATTGAGTTCTGACAACATGGCGAAAATGTGACACGTCTGACAGTAACTTTTTCGGTGAAATTTTTTTGCAAACTGACTTAAAATTCGTGCTCAGCGCATCGAATAACCCTTAAAAGCAGACTTTGGAGCAGTTTCACCACGTAGTTATTGAGTTCTGACAACATGGCGAAAATGTGACACGTCTGACAGTAACTTCTTCTGGTGAAATTTTTTTGCAAACCGACTTGAAATTCGTGCTCAGCGCATCGAATAACCCTTAAAAGCAGACTTTGGAGCAGTTTCACCACGTAGTTATTGAGTTCTGACAACATGGCGAAAATGTGACACGTCTGACAGTAACTTTTTCTGGTGAAATTTTTTTGCAAACTGATTTCAGATTCGTGCTCAGCGCATCGAATAACCCTTAAAAGCAGACTTTGGAGCAGTTTCACCACGTAGTTATTGAGATCCAAAATGCCGGTGAAAAGTCAAGTTTTCCATAACTTTTTCGGTGAAATTTTTTTGCAAACCGACTTGAAATTCGTGCTCAGCGCATCGAATAACCCTTAAAAGCAGACTTTGGAGCAGTTTCACCACGTAGTTATTGAGATCCAAAATGCCGGTGAAAATGCAAGTTTTCCATAACTTTTTCGGTGAAATTTTTTGCAAACTGACTTGAAATTCGTGCTCAGCGCATCGAATAACCCTTAAAAGCAGACTTTGGAGCAGTTTCACCACGTAGTTATTGAGATCCAAAATGCCGGTGAAAAGTCAAGTTTTCCATAACTTTTTCGGTGAAATTTTTTTGCAAACCGACTTGAAATTCGTGCTCAGCGCATCGAATAACCCTTAAAAGCAGACTTTGGAGCAGTTTCACCACGTAGTTATTGAGTTCTGACAACATGGCGAAAATGTGACACGTCTGACAGTAACTTCTTCTGGTGAAATTTTTTTTGCAAACTGACTTGAAATTCGTGCTCAGCGCATCGAATAACCCTTAAAAGCAGACTTTGGAGCAGTTTCACCACGTAGTTATTGAGTTCTGACAACATGGCGAAAATGTGACACGTCTGACAGTAACTTCTTCTAGTGAAATTTTTTTTGCAAACCGACTTGAAATTCGTGCTCAGCGCATCGAATAACCCTTAAAAGCAGACTTTGGAGCAGTTTCACCACGTAGTTATTGAGTTCTGACAACATGCCGGTGAAAATGTGACACGTCTGACAGTAACTTTTTCGGTGAAATTTTTTTTGCAAACCGATTTCAGATTCGTGCTCAGCGCATCGAATAACCCTTAAAAGCAGACTTTGGAGCAGTTTCACCACGTAGTTATTGAGATCCAAAATGCCGGTGAAAAGTCAAGTTTTCCATAACTTTTTCGGTGAAATTTTTTTTGCAAACCGACTTGAAATTCGTGCTCAGCGCATCGAATAACCCTTAAAAGCAGACTTTGGAGCAGTTTCACCACGTAGTTATTGAGATCCAAAATGCCGGTGAAAATGTCAAGTTTTCCATAACTTTTTTCGGTGAAATTTTTTTGCAAACTGACTTGAAATTCGTGCTCAGCGCATCGAATAACCCTTAAAAGCAGACTTTGGAGCAGTTTCACCACGTAGTTATTGAGATCCAAAATGCCGGTGAAAATGCAAGTTTTCCATAACTTTTTTCGGTGAAATTTTTTTGCAAACCGACTTGAAATTCGTGCTCAGCGCATCGAATAACCCTTAAAAGCAGACTTTGGAGCAGTTTCACCACGTAGTTATTGAGATCCAAAATGCCGGTGAAAAGTCAAGTTTTCCATAACTTTTTCGGTGAAATTTTTTTGCAAACTGACTTGAAATTCGTGCTCAGCGCATCGAATAACCCTTAAAAGCAGACTTTGGAGCAGTTTCACCACGTAGTTATTGAGTTCTGACAACATGGCGAAAATGTGACACGTCTGACAGTAACTTTTTCTGGTGAAATTTTTTTTGCAAACCGACTTCAGATCTGTGCTCAGCGCATCGAATAACCCTTAAAAGCAGACTTTGGAGCAGTTTCACCACGTAGTTATTGAGTTCTGACAACATGGCGAAAATGTGACACGTCTGACAGTAACTTTTTCTGGTGAAATTTTTTTGCAAACCGACTTGAAATTCGTGCTCAGCGCATCGAATAACCCTTAAAAGCAGACTTTGGAGCAGTTTCACCACGTAGTTATTGAGTTCTGACAACATGGCGAAAATGTGACACGTCTGACAGTAACTTTTTCTGGTGAAATTTTTTTGCAAACCGATTTCAGATTCGTGCTCAGCGCATCGAATAACCCTTAAAAGCAGACTTTGGAGCAGTTTCACCACGTAGTTATTGAGATCCAAAATGCCGGTGAAAAGTCAAGTTTTCCATAACTTTTTCGGTGAAATTTTTTCTTGCAAACCGACTTGAAATTCGTGCTCAGCGCATCGAATAACCCTTAAAAGCAGACTTTGGAGCAGTTTCACCACGTAGTTATTGAGATCCAAAATGCCGGTGAAAAATGTCAAGTTTTCCATAACTTTTTCGGTGAAATTTTTTTGCAAACTGACTTGAAATTCGTGCTCAGCGCATCGAATAACCCTTAAAAGCAGACTTTGGAGCAGTTTCACCACGTAGTTATTGAGATCCAAAATGCCGGTGAAAAGTCAAGTTTTCCATAACTTTTTCGGTGAAATTTTTTTTGCAAACCGACTTGAAATTCGTGCTCAGCGCATCGAATAACCCTTAAAAGCAGACTTTGGAGCAGTTTCACCACGTAGTTATTGAGATCCAAAATGCCGGTGAAAATGTCAAGTTTTCCATAACTTTTTCTGGTGAAATTTTTTTGCAAACTGACTTGAAATTCGTGCTCAGCGCATCGAATAACCCTTAAAAGCAGACTTTGGAGCAGTTTCACCACGTAGTTATTGAGATCCAAAATGCCGGTGAAAAGTCAAGTTTTCCATAACTTTTTTCGGTGAAATTTTTTTGCAAACCGACTTGAAATTCGTGCTCAGCGCATCGAATAACCCTTAAAAGCAGACTTTGGAGCAGTTTCACCACGTAGTTATTGAGTTCTGACAACATGGCGAAAATGTGACACGTCTGACAGTAACTTTTTCTGGTGAAATTTTTTTGCAAACTGATTTCAGATTCGTGCTCAGCGCATCGAATAACCCTTAAAAGCAGACTTTGGAGCAGTTTCACCACGTAGTTATTGAGTTCTAACAACATGCCGAAATGTGACACGTCTGACAGTAACTTTTTCGGTGAAATTTTTTTGCAAACCGATTTCAGATTCGTGCTCAGCGCATCGAATAACCCTTAAAAGCAGACTTTGGAGCAGTTTCACCACGTAGTTATTGAGATCCAAAATGCCGGTGAAAAGTCAAGTTTTCCATAACTTTTTCGGTGAAATTTTTTTGCAAACCGACTTGAAATTCGTGCTCAGCGCATCGAATAACCCTTAAAAGCAGACTTTGGAGCAGTTTCACCACGTAGTTATTGAGATCCAAAATGCCGGTAAAAATGCAAGTTTTCCATAACTTTTTCGGTGAAATTTTTTTGCAAACCGACTTGAAATTCGTGCTCAGCGCATCGAATAACCCTTAAAAGCAGACTTTGGAGCAGTTTCACCACGTAGTTATTGAGATCCAAAATGCCGGTGAAAAGTCAAGTTTTCCATAACTTTTTCGGTGAAATTTTTTTGCAAACCGACTTGAAATTCGTGCTCAGCGCATCGAATAACCCTTAAAAGCAGACTTTGGAGCAGTTTCACCACGTAGTTATTGAGATCTGACAACATGGCGAAAATGTGACACGTCTGACAGCAACTTTTTCTGGTGAAATTTTTTTGCAAACCGACTTCAGATTCGTGCTCAGCGCATCGAATAACTCAAAAAGCAGACTTTGGAGCAGTTTCACCACGCAGTTATTGAGTTCTGACAACATGGCGAAAATGTGACACGTCTGACAGCAACTTTTTCTGGTGAAATTTTTTTTGCAAACTGATTTCAGATTCGTGCTCAGCGCATCGAATAACCCTTAAAAGCAGACTTTGGAGCAGTTTCACCACGTTGTTATTGAGATCCAAAAATGCCGGTGAAAAGTCAAGTTTTCCGTAACTTTTTTCGGTGAAATTTTTTTTGCAAACCGACTTGAAATTCGTGCTCAGCGCATCGAATAACCCTTAAAAGCAGACTTTGGAGCAGTTTCACCACGTAGTTATTGAGATCTGACAACATGGCGAAAATGTGACACGTCTACATAACTTTTTTCGGTGAAATTTTTTTGCAAACCGACTTGAAATTCGTGCTCAGCGCATCGAATAACCCTTAAAAGCAGACTTTGGAGCAGTTTCACCACGTAGTTATTGAGATCCAAAATGCCGGTGAAAAGTCAAGTTTTCCATAACTTTTTTCGGTGAAATTTTTTTGCAAACCGACTTGAAATTCGTGCTCAGCGCATCGAATAACCCTTAAAAGCAGACTTTGGAGCAGTTTCACCACGTAGTTATTGAGATCCAAAATGCCGGTGAAAAGTCAAGTTTTCCATAACTTTTTCGGTGAAATTTTTTTGCAAACCGACTTGAAATTCGTGCTCAGCGCATCGAATAACCCTTAAAAGCAGACTTTGGAGCAGTTTCACCACGTAGTTATTGAGTTCTGACAACATGGCGAAAATGTGACACGTCTGACAGTAACTTTTTCTGGTGAAATTTTTTTTGCAAACCGATTTCAGATTCGTGCTCAGCGCATCGAATAACCCTTAAAAGCAGACTTTGGAGCAGTTTCACCACGTAGTTATTGAGTTCTGACAACATGGCGAAAATGTGACACGTCTGACAGTAACTTTTTCTGGTGAAATTTTTTTTGCAAACCGATTTCAGATTCGTGCTCAGCGCATCGAATAACCCTTAAAAGCAGACTTTGGAGCAGTTTCACCACGTAGTTATTGAGATCAACCAACATGGCGAAAATGTGACACGTCTGACAGTAACTTTTTCTGGTGAAATTTTTTTGCAAACTGACTTCAGATTCGTGCTCAGCGCATCGAATAACCCTTAAAAGCAGACTTTGGAGCAGTTTCACCACGTAGTTATTGAGTTCTGACAACATGGCGAAAATGTGACACGTCTGACAGTAACTTTTTCTGGTGAAATTTTTTTGCAAACCGATTTCAGATTCGTGCTCAGCGCATCGAATAACCCTTAAAAGCAGACTTTGGAGCAGTTTCACCACGTAGTTATTGAGATCCAAAATGCCGGTGAAAAGTCAAGTTTTCCATAACTTTTTCGGTGAAATTTTTTTGCAAACCGACTTGAAATTCGTGCTCAGCGCATCGAATAACCCTTAAAAGCAGACTTTGGAGCAGTTTCACCACGTAGTTATTGAGATCCAAAATGCCGGTAAAAATGCAAGTTTTCCATAACTTTTTCTGGTGAAATTTTTTTGCAAACCGATTTGAAATTCGTGCTCAGCGCATCGAATAACCCTTAAAAGCAGACTTTGGAGCAGTTTCACCACGTAGTTATTGAGATCCAAAATGCCGGTGAAAAGTCGTTTTCCATAACTTTTTCGGTGAAATTTTTTCGCAAACCGACTTGAAATTCGTGCTCAGCGCATCGAATAACCCTTAAAAGCAGACTTTGGAGCAGTTTTACCACGTAGTTACTGAGTTCTGACAACATGGCGAAAATGTGACACGTCTGACAGTAACTTTTTCTGGTGAAATTTTTTTTGCAAACCAATTTTAGATTCGTGCTCAGCGCATCGAATAACTCTTAAAAGCAGACTTTGGAGCAGTTTCACCACGCAGTTATTGAGTTCTGACAACATGGCGAAAATGTGACACGTCTGACAGCAACTTTTTCTGGTGAAATTTTTTTTGCAAACTGATTTCAGATTCGTGCTCAGCGCATCAAATAACCCTAAAAAGCAGACTTTGGAGCAGTTTCACCACGTAGTTATTGAGATCCAAAAATGCCGGTGAAAAGTCAAGTTTTCCATAACTTTTTTCGGTGAAATTTTTTTGCAAACCGACTTGAAGTTCGTGCTCAGCGCATCGAATAACCCTTAAAAGCAGACTTTGGAGCAGTTTCACCACGTAGTTATTGAGATCTGACAACATGGCGAAAATGTGACACGTCTGACAGTAACTTTTTTCTGGTGAAATTTTTTTTGCAAACCGATTTCAGATTCGTGCTCAGCGCATCGAATAACCATTTAAAGCAGACTTTGTAGCAGTTTCACCACGTAGTTATTGAGATCCAAAAATGCCGGTCAAAAGTCAAGTTTTCCATAACTTTTTTCGTTGAAATTTTTTTGCAAACTGACTTGAAATTCGTGCTCAGCGCATCGAATAACCCTTAAAAGCAGACTTTGGAGCAGTTTCACCACGTAGTTATTGAGATCCAAAATGCCGGTGAAAAGTCAAGTTTTCCATAACTTTTTCGGTGAAATTTTTTTGCAAACCGACTTGAAATTCGTGCTCAGCGCATCGAATAACCCTTAAAAGCAGACTTTGGAGCAGTTTCACCACGTAGTTATTGAGTTCTGACAACATGGAGAAAATGTGACACGTCTGACAGTAACTTTTTCTGGTGAAATTTTTTGCAAACCGATTTCAGATTCGTGCTCAGCGCATCGAATAACCCTTAAAGCAGACTTTGGAGCAGTTTTACCACGTAGTTATTGAGTTCTGACAACATGGCGAAAATGTGACACGTCTGACAGTAACTTTTTCTGCTGAAATTTTTTTTGCAAACCAATTTCAGATTCGTGCTCACCGCATAGAATAACCATTAAAAGCAGACTTTGGGGCAGTTTTACCACGCAGTTAATGAGTTCTAACAACATGCCGAAAATGTGACACGTCTGACAGTAACTTTTTCTGGTGAAATATTTTTTGCAAACCAATTTTAGATTCGTGCTCAGCGCATCGAATAACTCTTAAAAGCAGACTTTGGAGCAGTTTCACCACGCAGTTATTGAGATCCAAAAATGCCGGTGAAAAGTCAAGTTTTCCGTAACTTTTTTCGTTGAAATTTTTTTTGCAAACCGACTTGAAATTCGTGCTCAGCGCATCGAATAACCCTTAAAAGCAGACTTTGGAGCAGTTTCACCACGTAGTTATTGAGATCCAAAAATGCCGGTGAAAAGTCACGTTTTCCATAACTTTTTTCGGTGAAATTTTTTTCGCAAACCGACTTGAAATTCGTGCTCAGCGCATCGAATAACCCTTAAAAGCAGACCTTGGAGCAGTTTTACCACGTAGTTACTGAGTTCTGACAACATGGCGAAAATGTGACACGTCTGACAGTAACTTTTTCTGGTGAAATTTTTTTTGCAAACCAATTTTAGATTCGTGCTCAGCGCATCGAATAACTCATAAAAGCAGACTTTGGAGCAGTTTCACCACGCAGTTATTGAGATCCAAAAATGCCGGTGAAAAGTCAAGTTTTCCGTAACTTTTTCGGTGAAATTTTTTTGCAAACCGACTTGAAATTCGTGCTCAGCGCATCGAATAACCCTTAAAAGCAGACTTTGGAGCAGTTTCACCACGTAGTTATTGAGATCCAAAAATGCCGGTAAAAATGCAAGTTTTCCATAACTTTTTTCGTTGAAATTTTTTGCAAACCGACTTGAAATTCGTGCTCAGCGCATCGAATAACCCTTAAAAGCAGACTTTGGAGCAGTTTCACCACGTAGTTATTGAGATCCAAAATGCCGGTGAAAAGTCAAGTTTTCCATAACTTTTTCGGTGAAATTTTTTTTGCAAACCGACTTGAAATTCGTGCTCAGCGCATCGAATAACCCTTAAAAGCAGACTTTGGAGCAGTTTCACCACGTAGTTATTGAGATCCAAAATGCCGGTGAAAAATGCAAGTTTTCCATAACTTTTTCGGTGAAATTTTTTTGCAAACCGACTTGAAATTCGTGCTCAGCGCATCGAATAACCCTTAAAAGCAGACCTTGGAGCAGTTTCACCACGTAGTTATTGAGTTCTGACAACATGGCGAAAATGTGACACGTCTGACAGCAACTTTTTCTGGTGAAATTTTTTTGCAAACCGACTTTCAGATTCGTGCTCAGCGCATCGAATAACCCTTAAAAGCAGACTTTGGAGCAGTTTCACCACGTAGTTATTGAGATCCAAAATGCCGGTGAAAAGTCAAGTTTTCCGTAACTTTTTCGGTGAAATTTTTTTGCAAACCGATTTGAAATTTGTGCTCAGCGCATCAAATAACCCTTAGAAGCAGACTTTGGAGCAGTTTCACCACGTAGCTATCGAGTTCTGACAACATGGCGAAAATGTGACACGTCTGACAGTAACTTTTTCTGGTGAAATTTTTTTTGCAAACCGATTTCAGATTCGTGCTCAGCGCATCGAATAACCCTTAAAAGCAGACCTTGGAGCAGTTTTACCACGTAGTTACTGAGTTCTGACAACATGGCGAAAATGTGACACGTCTGACAGTAACTTTTTCTGGTGAAATTTTTTTTGCAAACCGACTTGAAATTCGTGCTAAGCGCATCGAATAACCCTTAAAAGTAGACTTTGGAGCAGTTTCACCACGCAGTTATTGAGTTCTAACAACATGCCGAAAATGTGACACGTCTGACAGTAACTTTTTCTGGTGAAATTTTTTTTGCAAACCGATTTCAGATTCGTGCTCAGCGCATCAAATAACCCTTAAATGCAGACTTTGGAGCAGTTTCACCACGTAGTTATTGAGATCCAGAAATGCCGGTGAAAAGTCAAGTTTTCCATAACTTTTTTCGGTGAAATTTTTCTTGCAAACCGACTTGAAATTCGTGCTCAGCGCATCGAATAACCCTTAAAAGCAGACTTTGGAGCAGTTTCACCACGTAGTTATTGAGATCCAAAATGCCGGTAAAATGCAAGTTTTCCATAACTTTTTTCGTTGAAATTTTTTTTGCAAACCGACTTGAAATTCGTGCTCAGCGCATCGAATAACCCTTAAAAGCAGACTTTGGAGCAGTTTCACCACGTAGTTATTGAGATCCAAAATGCCGGTGAAAAGTCAAGTTTTCCATAACTTTTTCGGTGAAATTTTTTTGCAAACCGACTTGAAATTCGTGCTCAGCGCATCGAATAACCCTTAAAAGCAGACCTTGGAGCAGTTTTACCACGTAGTTATTGAGTTCTGACAACATGGAGAAAATGTGACACGTCTGACAGTAACTTTTTCTGGTGAAATTTTGTTTGCAAACCAATTTCAGATTCGTGCTCAGCGCATAGAATAACCATTAAAAGCAGACTTTGGAGCAGTTTCACCACGCAGTTATTGAGTTCTAACAACATGCCGAAAATGTGACACGTCTGACAGTAACTTTTTCTGGTGAAATTTTTTTTGCAAACCGACTTGAAATTCGTGCTCAGCGCATCGAATAACCCTTAAAAGCAGACTTTGGAGCAGTTTCACCACGTAGTTATTGAGATCCAAAAATGCCGGTGAAAAGTCACGTTTTCCATAACTTTTTTCGGTGAAACTTTTTTCGCAAACCGACTTGAAATTCGTGCTCAGCGCATTGAATAACCCTTAAAAGCAGACTTTGGAGCAGTTTCACCACGTAGTTATTGAGTTCTGACAACATGGCGAAAATGTGACACGTCTGACAGTAACTTTTTCTGGTGAAATTTTTTTTGCAAACCGATTTCAGATTCGTGCTCAGCGCATCGAATAACCCTTAAAGCAGACTTTGGAGCAGTTTCACCACGTAGTTATTGAGTTCTGACAACATGGCGAAAATGTGACACGTCTGACAGTAACTTTTTCGGTGAAATTTTTTTGCAAACCGACTTCAGATCCGTACTCAGCGCATCGAATAACCCTTAAAAGCAGACTTTGGAGCAGTTTCACCACGTAGTTATTGAGTTCTGACAACATGCCGAAAATGTGACACGTCTGACAGTAACTTTTTCTGGTGAAATTTTTTTGCAAACCGATTTCAGATTCGTGCTCAGCGCATCGAATAACCCTTAAAAGCAGACTTTGGAGCAGTTTCACCACGTAGTTATTGAGATCCAAAATGCCGGTGAAAAGTCAAGTTTTCCGTAACTTTTTCTGGTGAAATTTTTTTGCAAACCGACTTGAAATTCGTGCTCAGCGCATCGAATAACCCTTAAAAGCAGACTTTGGAGCAGTTTCACCACGTAGTTATTGAGATCCAAAATGCCGGTGAAAAGTCACGTTTTCCATAACTTTTTCTGGTGAAATTTTTTTCGCAAACCGATTTGAAATTCGTGCTCAGCGCATCGAATAACCCTTAAAAGCAGACTTTGGAGCAGTTTCACCACGTAGTTATTGAGTTCTGACAACATGGCGAAAATGTGACACGTCTGACAGTAACTTTTTCTGGTGAAATTTTTTCTTGCAAACCGACTTGAGATTCGTGCTCAGCGCATCGAATAACCCTTAAAAGCAGACTTTGGAGCAGTTTCACCACGTAGTTATTGAGATCCAAAATGCCGGTGAAAAGTCAAGTTTTCCGTAACTTTTTCGGTGAAATTTTTTGCAAACCGACTTGAAATTCGTGCTCAGCGCATCGAATAACCCTTAAAAGCAGACTTTGGAGCAGTTTCACCACGTAGTTATTGAGATCCAAAAATGCCGGTGAAAATGCAAGTTTTCCATAACTTTTTCGGTGAAATTTTTTTGCAAACCGACTTGAAATTCGTGCTCAGCGCATCGAATAACCCTTAAAAGCAGACTTTGGAGCAGTTTCACCACGTAGTTATTGAGATCCAAAAATGCCGGTACGTAAGTTTTCCATAACTTTTTTCGTTGAAATTTTTCTTTGCAAACCGACTTGAAATTCGTGCTCAGCGCATCGAATAACCCTTAAAAGCAGACTTTGGAGCAGTTTCACCACGTAGTTATTGAGATCCAAAAATGCCGGTGAAAAATCACGTTTTCCATAACTTTTTTCGGTGAAACTTTTTTCGCAAACCGACTTGAAATTCGTGCTCAGCGCATTGAATAACCCTTAAAAGCAGACCTTGGAGCAGTTTTACCACGTAGTTATTGAGTTCTGACAACATGGAGAAAATGTGACACGCCTGACAGTAACTTTTTCTGGTGAAAATTTTTTTGCAAACCGATTTCAGATTCGTGCTCAGCGCATCAAATAACCCTTAAATTCAGACTTTGGAGCAGTTTCACCACGTAGTTATTGAGTTCTGACAACATGGCGAAAATGTGACACGTCTGACAGTAACTTTTTCTGGTGAAATTTTTTTGCAAACCAATTTCAGATTCGTGCTCACCGCATAGAATAACCATTAAAAGCAGACTTTGGGGCAGTTTTACCACGCAGTTAATGAGTTCTAACAACATGCCGAAAATGTGACACGTCTGACAGTAACTTTTTCTGGTGAAATTTTTTTGCAAACCAATTTTAGATTCGTGCTCAGCGCATCGAATAACTCTTAAAAGCAGACTTTGGAGCAGTTTCACCACGCAGTTATTAAGATCCAAAATGCCGGTGAAAAGTCAAGTTTTCCGTAACTTTTTCGTTGAAATTTTTTTGCAAACCGACTTTGAAATTCGTGCTCAGCGCATCGAATAACCCTTAAAAGCAGACTTTGGAGCAGTTTCACCACGCAGTTACTGAGTTCTGACAACATGGCGAAAATGTGACACGTCTGACAGTAACTTTTTCTGGTGAAATTTTTTTGCAAACCGACTTTAGATTCGTGCTCAGCGCATCGAATAACCCTTAAAAGCAGACTTTGGAGCAGTTTCACCACGTAGTTATTGAGATCCAAAATGCCGGTGAAAATGCAAGTTTTCCATAACTTTTTCGTTGAAATTTTTCTTTGCAAACCGACTTGAAATTCGTGCTCAGCGCATCGAATAACCCTTAAAAGCAGACTTTGGAGCAGTTTCACCACGTAGTTATTGAGATCCAAAATGCCGGTGAAAAGTCAAGTTTTCCATAACTTTTTCGGTGAAATTTTTTTGCAAACCGACTTGATAGATTCGTGCTCAGCGCATCGAATAACCCTTAAAAGCAGACTTTGGAGCAGTTTCACCACGTAGTTATTGAGATCCAAAAATGCCGGTGAAAAATGCAAGTTTTCCATAACTTTTTCGGTGAAATTTTTTTGCAAACCGACTTGAAATTCGTGCTCAGCGCATCGAATAACCCTTAAAAGCAGACTTTGGAGCAGTTTCACCACGTAGTTATTGAGATCCAAAATGCCGGTGAAAAGTCAAGTTTTCCATAACTTTTTCGGTGAAATTTTTTGCAAACCGACTTGAAATTCGTGCTCAGCGCATCGAATAACCCTTAAAGCAGACTTTGGAGCAGTTTCACCACGTAGTTATTGAGATCCAAAATGCCGGTAAAAATGCAAGTTTTCCATAACTTTTTCGGTGAAATTTTTTGCAAACCGACTTGAAATTCGTGCTCAGCGCATCGAATAACCCTTAAAAGCAGACTTTGGAGCAGTTTTACCACGCAGTTATTGAGTTCTAACAACATGCCGAAAATGTGACACGTCTGACAGTAACTTTTTCTGGTGAAATTTTTTTGCAAACCAATTTTAGATTCGTGCTCAGCGCATCGAATAACTCTTAAAAGCAGACTTTGGAGCAGTTTCACCACGCAGTTATTGAGATCCAAAAATGCCGGTGAAAAGTCAAGTTTTCCGTAACTTTTTTCGGTGAAATTTTTTTTGCAAACCGACTTGAAATTCGTGCTCAGCGCATCGAATAACCCTTAAAAGCAGACTTTGGAGCAGTTTCACCACGTAGTTATTGAGTTCTGACAACATGGCGAAAATGTGACACGTCTGACAGTAACTTTTTCTGGTGAAATTTTTTTGCAAACCAATTTCAGATTCGTGCTCAGCGCATCGAATAACCCTTAAAAGCAGACTTTGGAGCAGTTTCACCACGCAGTTATTGAGATCCAAAATGCCGGTGAAAAGTCAAGTTTTCCATAACTTTTTTCGGTGAAATTTTTTTGCAAACCGACTTGAAATTCGTGCTCAGCGCATCGAATAACCCTTAAAAGCAGACTTTGGAGCAGTTTCACCACGTAGTTATTGAGATCCAAAAATGCCGGTGAAAATGCAAGTTTTCCATAACTTTTTCGTTGAAATTTTTTTGCAAACCGACTTGAAATTCGTGCTCAGCGCATCGAATAACCCTTAAAAGCAGACTTTGGAGCAGTTTCACCACGTAGTTATTGAGATCCAAAATGCCGGTGAAAAGTCAAGTTTTCCATAACTTTTTCGGTGAAATTTTTTTTGCAAACCGACTTGAAATTCGTGCTCAGCGCATCGAATAACCCTTAAAAGCAGACTTTGGAGCAGTTTCACCACGTAGTTATTGAGATCCAAAAATGCCGGTGAAAATGCAAGTTTTCCATAACTTTTTCGGTGAAATTTTTTGCAAACCGACTTGAAATTCGTGCTCAGCGCATTGAATAACCCTTAAAAGCAGACCTCGGAGCAGTTTTACCACGCAGTTAATGAGTTCTAACAACATGCCGAAAATGTGACACGTCTGACAGTAACTTTTTCTGGTGAAATTTTTTTTGCAAACCGACTTTAGATTCGTGCTCAGCGCATCGAATAACCCTTAAAAGCAGACTTTGGAGCAGTTTCACCACGTAGTTATTGAGATCCAAAAATGCCGGTGAAAAGTCAAGTTTTCCATAACTTTTTTCGGTGAAATTTTTTTTGCAAACCGACTTGAAATTCGTGCTCAGCGCATCGAATAACCCTTAAAAGCAGACTTTGGAGCAGTTTCACCACGTAGTTATTGAGTTCTGACAACATGGCGAAAATGTGACACGTCTGACAGTAACTTTTTCTGGTGAAATTTTTTTGCAAACCAATTTCAGATTCGTGCTCAGCGCATAGAATAACCATTAAAAGCAGACTTTGGAGCAGTTTCACCACGTAGTTATTGAGATCCAAAATGCCGGTGAAAAGTCAAGTTTTCCATAACTTTTTTCGGTGAAATTTTTTTGCAAACCGACTTGAAATTCGTGCTCAGCGCATCGAATAACCCTTAAAAGCAGACTTTGGAGCAGTTTCACCACGTAGTTATTGAGATCCAAAATGCCGGTGAAAATGCAAGTTTTCCATAACTTTTTTCGGTGAAATTTTTTTGCAAACCGACTCGAAATTCGGTGCTCAGCGCATCGAATAACCCTTAAAAGCAGACTTTGGAGCAGTTTCACCACGTAGTTATTGAGATCCAAAATGCCGGTGAAAAGTCAAGTTTTCCATAACTGTTTTCGGTGAAATTTTTTTGCAAACCGACTTGAAATTCGTGCTCAGCGCATCGAATAACCCTTAAAAGCAGACTTTGGAGCAGTTTCACCACGTAGTTATTGAGATCCAAAAATGCCGGTGAAAATGCAAGTTTTCCATAACTTTTTTCGGTGAAATGTTTTTTGCAAACCGACTTGAAATTCGTGCTCAGCGCATTGAATAACCCTTAAAAGCAGACCTCGGAGCAGTTTTACCACGTAGTTATTGAGTTCTAACAACATGGCGAAAATGTGACACGTCTGACAATAACTTTTTCTGGTGAAATTTTTTTTGCAAACCCATTTCAGATTCGTGCTCAGCGCATCGAATAACCCTTAAAAGCAGACTTTGGAGCAGTTTCACCACGTTGTTATTGAGATCCAAAAATGCCGGTGAAAAGTCAAGTTTTCCGTAACTTTTTTCGGTGAAATTTTTTTTGCAAACCGACTTGAAATTCGTGCTCAGCGCAGTGAATAACCCTTAAAAGCAGACCTTGGAGCAGTTTTACCACGTAGTTATTGAGTTCTGACAACATGGCGAAAATGTGACACGTCTGACAGTAACTTTTTCTGGTGAAATTTTTTTTGCAAACCCATTTCAGATTCGTGCTCAGCGCATCGAATAACCCTTAAAAGCAGACTATGGAGCTGTTTCAATACGTAGTTATTGAGATCCAAGAATGCCGGTGAAAATGCAAGTTTTCCATAACTTTTTACGTTGAAATTTTTTTTGCAAACCGACTTGAAATTTGTGCTCAGCGCATCAAATAACCCTTAGAAGCAGACTTTGGAGCAGTTTCACCACGTAGCTATCGAGTTCTGACAACATGGCGAAAATGTGACACGTCTGACAGTAACTTTTTCTGGTGAAATTTTTTTTGCAAACCGATTTCAGATTCGTGCTCAGCGCATCGAATAACCCTTAAAAGCAGACCTTTGGAGCAGTTTTACCACGTAGTTACTGAGTTCTGACAACATGGCGAAAATGTGACACGTCTGACAGTAACTTTTTCTGGTGAAATTTTTTTTGCCAACCAATTTTAGATAATTCTGATTAATAAACGTAAAATAATACAAATTTTATTATGGCATATTCTGCAGTTTTCTGTGAAAATCTGTAAAAAGCGAAACTGGGGATAATAATTATTATAGTAATGCCCATAAATCAAGGTTTCAGTTTTTTTGCAAACTGAATATGACATCGATTATTAGAGCGAGTTGCGAGCGAGTTATATTGATGTAAGCGAGTTATATTGATATAATCTTCTCCTTGGCGTTTAATTTCCCTACGCCGACCAAATCGGGGTAGGAACCCTCTTGGTCTGAAGGGTGGCTTGGAGGATGTAAACGTGCTCGGGGGCTGCGCCGCAGAAGGGGACCCGTTTGCACGCTTCGGGTTTCGCTGCTTGCAGCGGCCCGGTCCTTCAAGTATCCAGCTCGTTCCAGGACTAATCAGGTTAGTCGCTCTACGTTTGGCCGGTTTTCACGATGACTAACGACAGAGTCCCCTGCCCGTATTGCAAGCAACTGTATTGCAGAGGAGGAGGCCTAACCAGACACAAGAAAAAGTGTCCACTACGGCCAGCTGACTCCGTGCCTTCTACTGCTCCTCCTGACACCGCTTACAACTCTGCAGGAGCGGCGCCAACGCCACCACCGACGGAAAGTTTCAAACCGTCGAAGGAGCGGGTGATGCGTCGCATTCCACACGGAGCACGTACCACGGCAAGGGATTCGCTCAGGACGGCGCTACAGCAGGTCGCCATTAAGAACGATAAGTCTTCTTGGGACAAACTGTTCTCCTTCGCCCCTGCCGCTCTCCGTGCCCCGCCGAAAGCCAAAACAGACCGGACAGAATCTTTGGCGACATTTGTGAAGAGAAACGTGGGCAGCTACGATAACGGAACTCAACTACCCCCGACACCGCCCCCGCCTGCCCCCAAGAAGAGATCTGATGAGGAAGATCTTGTTCGCCGAGTCGGGCAGAAAATCGACGACGGCAGCATTTCTGGAGCTATGCGGCTGATTCTATCAACCGACGCCGTAGTAGCTCCCTCTCCCGATGTGCTACAGGAGCTACGGGAGAAGCATCCAGAATGCCCACCGCCCCCGAACACGGCTCAGCCCGCCCCGCCTGTAGACGCAGCGCCACCCATAACAGCAGCTGAAGTGTTCTCCGCGGTTCACACTTTCCCCCGTGGTTCAGCAGCTGGTCCGGATGGCCTGCGTCCGCAGCATCTCCTGGACATGGTTGGCCACAAGTACAATGAACATTGCCGCCCTCTTTGTGAAGCGCTCGCCGCTGTGTTAAATTTAGCTGTCAATGGAAGTATCCCAGCCGAAGTCAGGCCTTTATTTTTCGGTGGCAAATTACTCGCCCTCAGAAAGAAAGATGGCGGCCTCCGTCCGATAGCGGTAGGACTAACTCTGCGCCGCCTGGTAGCCAAGATCATATGCCATCGAGTGGCCGACCGCATTACTCCAGTTTTATCTCCACAGCAGCTTGGGTTTAACGTGCGGGGCGGTGCCGAGGCTATTGTGCATGCCACCAGAGTCTTTGTAGAATCATCTTCACTGGAGCCGACGGCGGTCTTAAAGATTGATTTTAAAAACGCCTTTAACACCGTCTCCAGAGAAGCTATTCTCGCCGCCGCGGAACGCCACTTACCTGAATACAGCGCGTTTTTCCGATCCGCATACGGTGACCACTCATCACTCTTCATCGAGCAGCTGATGATGTCATCCGAGTCCGGAGTGCAGCAGGGAGATCCTCTGGGCCCGCTACTGTTCTGCCTTGCACTCCAGCCAGTTGTGGACTCCTTAAACGTTGACCTGAACGCATGGTTCTTAGATGACGGTACCATGGGCGGTAAGCCTGCGGCTGTAGCAAATGCCTTTGACCAGATTATAACGAGAGCCCGGGCGATCGGACTAGTGGTAAACGAAGGAAAGTGTGAGCTTTACGTTTCTGGTGGAACGGAAGAAACACGGTGTGAAGTGGTCGCAGAATTCCGGCTGAAGTACCCAAAATTGCGCATACTATTAAACGCCGATTTTATGCTGTTAGGAGCACCGGTTCTCGACGAAGCCATTGGCCCAGCAGTAGTTGAGAAATGCTCCACCCTAAAGACAGCATGCGAGCGTTTGGGGCTTTTACCACGTCATCATGCCCTATTTCTCCTGAAGAATTGCCTAGGAGCACCTAAAATTGTTTATATGCTCCGTTGCTGCAACGCCTGGAGACAACCGCAACAACTGTACCAACTGGATGAAGTTATGCGCAGCTGTTTTCAATCTCTCTGCAATGTGCGCACTAACCACGATGACTACCCGTGCTGGCGGCAGGCGACACTACCGGTGAGCAGAGGTGGCATTGGCATACGACGAGCGGAAGAATTAGCACTCCCAGCCTTTTTGGCATCGATTCACTCCGCGTCCGATTTAATGTCAAAGCTGCTTCCTGATCACCCATCCGTGGACGCTTCTGCCCCCATGGAATTGTGGAAAGCCAGCGCACGCCTTACCGATCTCCCCGAGTCCCAATTTCGGAAATCGCAACGAACCTGGGACCTACCGCTGTGTAACGCGTCATTATCCACACTTCTTGATGTTTTCCGCCACGACGAAGTAAACAAAGCCCGACTCCTGGCTCAGTCTACACCTGAAGCAGGCTTATGGCTAAATGCCCTTCCCTCGGCACACATCGGCAATCTTCTCGATGATGACACCGTAAAGATATCTGTCGGACTGAGATTGGGCGCAACAATTTGTGAACCCCACATCTGTGCTAAATGCAACAAGCCGGTCGACGTGTACGGTCACCACGGGTTGTCCTGCTCCTTTTCTGCTGGGAGGCATGCACGTCATGGTGGCTTAAACAATATCGTTTGTAGAGCGCTAGTGTCAGCCGGCATCCCTGCAAAAGTGGAACCTCGGGGAACGTCCCACACGTCCGATCGACGTCCCGATGGTTGCACCACTTTTGCCTGGAAACGCGGGATGTGTCTGGCATGGGACGTTACGTGTGTGGACACGGTTGCTGTGTCACACCTAAGATCAACATCAACGACCGCGGGATCTGCGGCTGCACAAGCTGAAGAGAAGAAAGTGCGATTCTACGCGTATTTAGATGGTAGATACATCTTCGCACCGCTGGCTTTCGAAACACTTGGACCATGGGGAAAGTCAGCTACCCTTTTAGTGAAAGAAATCGGCAAGCGGCTCCAACAGCACACCGGAGAGCCTCGCTCCCACGAGTTTCTTCGGCAACGCCTGTCGTTGGAAATTCAGCGTGGCAACGCCGCTTCCGTACTCGGAACAATGGAAGCAGCGGCAGCATTAAATGAAATTTTGTTTTTATGATTAACTATTTCTGAAACTGTGATGGTACCGCTTTTAATACGAGTACAAATAAAAGCTGCGGAAACACAAAACGTCGCACCGTAATCGCTGACTTTTAATATTATTGAAAGTCTGGAGCACAGAAAATCAACCACTGATCGGCGCAGCTCGATCGTCAATCGCAGAGTCAATTCTACAGTGTGCATCACTGTGCAGCACGTGCTATGCCGCGCCCACTACACAACTCAAGCCAATCAGAGCGAGACACAACACAGACCGTAATCCATCGGCGTAGCGCCTAGCGCCACAGGCGTGAACGCTAGTGAGCCCTCGTCTCACATGCCTCTGGGGGGATGCCGAGCTCCGTTGAGGCTGGACACACTCCCAAATCCACGAAAAACGACGGTCGCCGGTGTCTATGCGTGCTCGAAAACATCAAATTCTCTTATTCCATTTATCACATCAATTCCATAAGGCACAATTCCATTTAATACGATGTGAATAAAGAGATCCATTTATAAAAATACTATTCCATAGCAATTCTAATACAAAACAGATCAACAGTTAAAAAGATCAACAAAAGTATTAATCAAATGTAGACTAGGATCCTCCATTTCTGACTCGTAAAGGTCACAGGTCCTGTCCACCGTTTTCCGCACTTTGGCCCATTCCGCTCTGTTGAGCAAGTCCGCGCATCCGTAATGCGACTTGTAATCACAATCCGCTTGAGAGTCAGGTGCGTATCAAGTACGACTTAGGAATACTGCTTCATCTTTGGGATATGGTGCGTATCAATTGTACGACTTCAAAGTGAGATCCAATAAAGGTCATGGAGGGACGTCATGTAGACAAGCGTAGTTCGCTTCCTCCCTGGTAAAGGTCATCCTTTGTTAAGATGATCCGTTGAGATGTGCGACTCATTATGGGTTAATGGTCCCAAAAGGTCATGCGACTTGAACTCCGGTACGGTGACTCGGTTGGACATTAGTAATTCCAAAGGTCATCCGACTTCATTTAAAACTTCCATTAAAGGTCGTGGAGGAACTCAGCCGATTTTTAACGACTTTCAAGCACTTCTTCGCTTGCCTCCCTGGTAAGGCTTTCACTTTGACCTTTCCGTCGCACATCCAACTTCAATATGCCTCGAGCGGCCAGAGTGCCGGCAAAGTTTACCGTAGCATCTCTGATGGGGCCGGCTAACTACCGCATTAAATTTACCCCACGACGCTTCCACATTAAATCTTTAACTCTTGTTCGCCGCTTGTGGCCCAGCTTCGGTACGAGAGATCCGGCTTGGTTACCGCTATTTCTCTCGTTAATTTTCAACACTGAATCGCTCGGAGGGATTGCCGGCATAGTTTACCGTAGCAACTCTAATGAGGCCGGCTGGCTGCCGCATCAAATTTACCTCATTAATATTTCCACCTGTTGTCTTTCTCTTTTTCGCCGCTTGTGGCCCACTTTCGTATTCAAGAGATCCGGCTTAATTACCGTAGTTTCTCTTGCCAATTTATAACACTGAATCGCTTAAGGAGGAGGGCCGGCTAACTGCCGTAGCTACTCCCTTGGGGCCGGCTTTATGGACCGAATCAATTTCAACCCCAATCGCTGCTCCACATGATTTCTTTATCCTTTGCGGTTCTGTGCTATAAATGCTGAAAACAACAAATACACAAATACAGTTTATGGTAATATGTCATGTCGCCCTTATATACCACACCATATTTCATTTTTGTGACGTACCGACATATGCCGTAGACGCCCTTTTAATAGTGTGATCCTAGCGATCAGCACTATCCCATTTCATTTGAATCGTCCTCGCCATCTCTTGGCGGGCGTTTCTTGGCACTTTCTGGTTGATTTCGGTCAGACGTTCGGTCAACTGGTTCCGTGGGACCAACTGCCATGACCTTTTCCGGGTCAACTTCTCGCTGACCGCGACCTTTCCCTTGGCGACTTCTTTTGACCGCCTCTACCCGATGGCGTGCGTCATTCTCTTCCAACCGCAGTCTCCGGTTGTTAGGGTCATCCGCCAATCGCCGTTGCACATCAGCGAGATTATCGCGGAGTTGCTGGTTTCTTAGACCGCGTCGTTCTATCTGGTTAGGAGCGCGTTCTGGGCGTCGGTCGCCTTTGTTCACCAAAAACTCATTAATGTAGACGTCTACTCCGTCCACAGGTTCGACGTAGTCGCTTCCCATAGTATCCTTGATCCGGTTAATCCTTTCTTCAACTTGGAAGGCATGGCGCTGTGTAAGATTACCCTTTTCCCTTCTTGTCTTACACTTCTTCAACGCCTTGCGAGCCGTGTGGGCTATTCCGACATGTTCCATAGGCTCTCCCAGTTTCGCCACATGAGGTCGGAAGAGCGGTGGAATATCATCCTTCATGGTGTTAGAAACCAATTGGTTCTGTGTTTTATAGTGTGCCAATCTCGCAGCGAAGACCTTCTGCCCCATCCTTTTTGCGGCATGGTCTGTGGGATCCACCTGTAATCCGATCGATGCTCTAGCTGCAAGCAACTTGAAGGCCGGATTTACGTGTCGTAAGACGAACTGAGCCGCATATTCCTGTCGTTCATCATAGTCTGTGTAATAAAATTGTGTCATCCCGACTGGGTCAGTCGTGTCCAATGGCACGTCCAATAGGCTCAAATCCAGCAAACTGTGTAATCCATTTCGTCGGATGGGGAGATAACAATCTCGCGCAGAGTCACGAGGAATGTATAGTCGACGAAAAGTTCCTTCTTCCACTCCCCTCTTAATCTCTCTCGCGTACCCAGAATCGAGTAAAAACTGGCGAAGCTGATTCAGAATCGTGTGAATCTTATTCGCCTCCGCCGAATCATCGTCAATTCCCTTGTATCGGCAAATTTCCGTCTTTTGTTCGTCGGTGTCGCGCATATCGTATATCATGTCGATTGTGTCGGGGTGTCGGTTATTGAATCTGGAAGTCGTTCGCCGATCGCGTTCATCCGGCTCGCGCAGACTTTCTTGTGCGCTTTGTTTTCCAGGTTCTAACTGCGGCGGTTCATTACTCGCCGGTGTAGCCGGTTGAAGGTCGCTATCCAGAATTACGTTCCGTCGATGGGTCGCGTTATCTTGGGGCGTCAAATCCGCAACTGAGCTGGCCCCTTCCATCGGGTCGTCTTCTTGTGCCGCACTCACGATGGGATTCACCACATGGATCGTGGACTCCATTCTTTGATACTTTGGGGGTGAATCTTCCCTTTCTGCGCTCGATGACCTTTTACTTGCGCCAGACTCAAAACCCGCATAATACCTGGCTCTTTCCTGCCATCGCTTATCTTGTGGGTCTGGCGTTCGATTCCGGGTATGTTCACGTCTTTTATCCCATGACCTTTCCGGTGTTGACATTCGAACATTGCGGTTGCGGAATCCAACTTCCAACGGCACCTGATGACCTTTCTTTTCAGGCTCTGTACGGTATGTCTCCGCACGCCGTTGCTCTTCGCGTCCTCTTGTCGCGGCCAAAATCTTTGCCGTATCGATTTTCCGCTGAATACTTGTCTCGGTTATCTCGTTTCCATGGCGCACCCATCCTCTTCCGCCACGGTAATCTCTGTCGTGAGAACGTTCGCGTGACCTTTCGCTTCGTCTTTCAGAAGTCCGTTCGTGTTCGCGTGAATGTCCGCGTGACCTTTCTCTCTGCGGAGGCGAACGGGGTCGTGTAAACACGTCATCTCGTCTAAATCCTCTAAGCGCCTGTAGAACATTACTCTCGTTCTGGCGGCATAAGTGAAACAATGTGTGGGTCCCCCAACTTGTGAACGCATGTGTAGCACGGGAACTTCTTGTCGACCTTTCTGTTATTCCGTAAACAGTCCGGACACTTGGAGTTATAGCCCGTAGATCTGTTTATCTCCGATGCCGTTCCTGAACTTTTAGGAGTGGCTTGACCTTTTGTGCCATTTTCTTCGTTTGAAATCTGCAATTAAAACAATCCGTCATAGAAACCTTTCTGTGTAACTCGTTTCCATTCTTATCCATTATCAAGGCTTTTCTATCATTTTTACGCCTATTCCGTTACTGAGCTGAGACTTTCCTAGCTCATGCTGCCCTCTCTGTCACTGTAACGTGGTGACCTTTCTCACGTTATCAGCACTTTCTGACTACTGTGACCTTTTCTATTAGTCTTGTTGTCGCTATTTCTGAGGTTGACCTTTTCGCTCTTATTTCCCGTAAAGCTTTTCTCTTTCGTTTTTAACTATTTTATGCTTTTTCTGTAATATGCAGGGTTCATTGCTCGCTGCATATTACACGCTTCTCATTCACTCAGACTCCTTCGCCGGCGGTTGATATGGTTTGAAGTCAATTCGGCCATCCTGTTTGATATGAAGCACGTCATCTGCAATCAATGCTTCTACGGCATTCTTTATCCATTCTTTATCGTTCTCAATATTCAATTCTCCCAACTCATAATGGACGGCCATGAAATTCGAAAGGTCACCCCATGACGCTCCATTGGTGCCGCCAATGGCGTCCAAAGCCACATCTGTAATGGCTATTTTCCAAGCTTCCAGTTCCATTTTTAGTCTGGGCGTGCGTTCCGTGCCCTGTTTCGGAAGATAGTAGATGACTTTGTTATCTTTGTTATATTTACATCCCAGTCTTCCTTCCTTATATGCCCGTTTCAGGACTCGTTCGGTCATATTTAGTGACGATCTTCCGTTCGAGTTTACCGCGAATTGTCTTTTGAGGTCGGTACCAAGCATTTCTTTTTCTCGAATACTCTGGAGCGCAGCCTGTACTTCGTTCCATGTCCGATTATTCACATCTAACGGCACTCCGAGCAAATAATCTGTCGCCTCTTTGGTTTCCGTTTTCTGGGGGGGGTTTTGCCGAGTCCGTTGCATCGGTCGCCTGTTCATCTATCTTCAATTTTGCCAACGAGCCTGATGATGACTGGGCAGATTTCGGTTCAACCGTTTTCTCTTCCTGTGGTAAAGTCTCATGACCTCCCAGTTCATCCGCCGACTTTGACCGTTCTTTCTCGAAGGCATCCTTCAGTGGTGCGAACAATGATTTCTGATACACTTGTCGCGCGGAGGCTGCTTCTGCTTCTGCCGCTGCCTTGTCCATCGGGAGCATGACCTTTTCTTTCTCCCGTTTTTCTGAAGTCCCATGACCTTTTGGTTGAATTTCTTCCGTCGCAGTTACTGGTGTCTCTTGACCTTTAGGCTTTTCTGTGTCCGGTTCCAGAGGCGTTCCAGAGGCACGGGCAGCAGAGTTGTCGTCGTCACTCTCCTCGGATTCGGAATCCATGGGTCCCTTCTTTTTCGACACTTTCGGTACTTGTGCTTTAACCCGTACGGTTCCTTCCTCAGCTGTTAACTGCGCGATTCGGTTCAATATGGGAGTTGTCGGGTCTCCCCTCGATGGCACCCTTTCCGTCTCCTGACTGTCGGACATATTACAGTGGCCTTGTTTTTCCGGCGGTATTAGGCCCACTCTTGTATATCGGATCGGATATCCTTTATGTGCGTTCGTTGTGGACAGGATATTCTGTTTTATCATCCTTGGCAACGCGCGTTCAGTGGCTGTATCGATTTCCTTTATCAATCCTTTTCCGTCATTCCAAACAGCGTTGATGTATTGGCTGATCCGGTGACTCGTTGACCCCAACGGGCTTGTCATTCCCGCGATTGCCCTTTCTACTCGCATTGCGGTATCTTCGTTTGGAGTCGTCAGCGACTTATCCGAGCTTGACGGTCTGAACAGTTTAGCCTAATACGCGAAATTCGGATGTTTCTGGAGAAGTTTTCCCGCATTCCGAGCGTATTCCAATACCACATCGAACTTCTGTTTGGTAAAACTACGGTGCTTATCCTTCCTCAGATATTTCTTTAAACCCGTTCTGAATTTCGACGTTACTGATGTGGTTCTTATTCGTGTAAAGTTTTTCTCCGCTCCGTTGAACGCATCAATAATTTCGTCAATCGTGGTCATATTATCGCTGTCTGGATCTTCGAATTCCGCTTCATCGCCCGAGTAATCAAGTTCACTGTCACCGTCCGGTTCGATGTAGTTGGCCATTGCCAATGCGTCGATTTTCATGGCCTCTTTTCCTTTCTTTTTCAACTTTGCGGGTTCGCTCTTTGCTTTTTTCCCTCTCTCAAGAGCCTCCGCTAGGCTTCCTGGCTCCGCGGTTCTGGGTCTAATCGTTTTCGGGTCCGTGTGTGACCTCGTACTAACCGTCGAAGTACTTGGAAGGCTCACTTCCGATGCTTCCGATTCACGAGACGTCTCTCGTTTTGCCTTTTCTCGCGTTCCTTTTTCCCTACGCTCTTTCGTAGAAGATGCCGAGATGACGACTGGAACAAGCTGTTTCACAGCTATGACCTTTCCTTTGGATGTTGACGGCTCAGGCTCGGTGACCTTTGATTTTGATGTAGCCGATTCGATAACGAATTTCTTAGGAATGATAGGTACGGATGACCTTTCTTCCGCTTCACCGACTGATTCGTCCAATATCTCGACATCATGGGACGACGGTTCGTCTTTCTTCTTTCTTTCTCCCTTTTTCTTCCGGGCGCTCGTACTCTCGCTTTCATCACCACTCTTTTTCTTCTTATCTTCTTCTTCCTTCCGTTTCTTTAGGAATTCACCTTTCTTGACCTTCTCACGGTTCATGGCCTCTTCTAGTTTAGCCGCTTTCCTCGGTTTAACGACCACTTTTGGAGGCTGTTTATCTTCCTCGGGCTCCTGGGCCCTGTCGTCGTCTTCGTCGGCCTGTTCCTCTGCCGAATCATCGTTAGCTTCCTCCTCTTCTGATTCGTCCAGTTCCGATGGTCTCCGGGTACTCTCCGTTCCTGCCTTTTCGGCTACGGAGGCCTCTGCCATCTCTCCGGCTCCACTTTCTTGTGCCGGGTTTTGGGCCTGAATTTCCAAATGTGGTGTTTCTTTAGCCGGTGCCTGTGTAACGATCTCCCACAGGGGGTTTTCCTTCGCGTCATAAAACACCGTTTTATACGCTCCGTTTTCCGTTTTTCTTGTAAGTCGAAAATGGGCTTCGTCTATCTCCGCTCGATGTCGCATCATGCTGATCAGCGTATTCGCTTGAATCAAAGAGTCTTGACGTTCACTTACTGGTATCAAATTCCACAACTGTTCAAGTGCTGCCCGATTGGCGTGTTCGGCACTCTCTTCTGACGCATCCCATGGAGCGTATGGGATCGGATCTCCCGTTATCGGGTCGACGATTACTGCGGTTATGCAATCCGTTGTTCCATCGCCGAAGTGGAGTGTTAGCGTCATTTTCCTGCTTGTTCCATCGGTGTACTTCAGGGTTGATTCGTAATCGTCTAATGTTCGCCTACTCGGGTCTGGGTCTGCTGTTGGTTTCGGCCGAATTCTCTCTTTCGTCAGCAATTTCCCGTCCACTGTGTATGTATATGCTAAGTGGTCGTCATTTGTGCCCACCTTAATACGGATCCATGCGTTTTCTTCGACCGCAACTTTGGACACCACGTGCTTCATCATCTGAATAAGGACTCTCGGATTATGGCGTTCCTCCGGGGGAATGAACTGTAACGCCTCATGGACTTCTGTCTTTGCCCTTTCTCCAATTTCAGTTTTGAATGACTTGTCCGCTAGGGGATTATATGAATCAATCTCCTTATTCGTTCTTTTATCGACTATCCGAGCGGTGACCTTTCGTTCGTTATGGTCAGTTCCAGTGTATTTAACTGTAAAAGTCCGGCACTTCGGAAGTCGAACTGAAGCAGCTTCAGGATCCGGCGGCGTGGGTGGTGCACTCTTTCTACCCACTGGAATCGGTGCTTTACTCGTCGTGACCTTTTTCGTCCGTTGGTCCTTCTTGTCACTTTCTTTTGGACTTGTCGTCGGTGACCTTACTCTTTTTCCGCTTTTTACGGTCCCGCTAGACGGCTCTGTAACCGAACTGGTACGTCCGCGTACTGATCCTGCGGTTGAACTGGTTCGTGACCTTTCTGCTCGTTCGGTTAATTCTGTCTCAATTTTTCTCTTTGTTTCCAGGAGAGCACTGTCCGACATCTCCTCTACTGGTGCTTCGACTGATGTCCGTGATGGCCCCGCCGCGCTGCTTGCTGAGGGTCCCCTTTCTTTGGGAATCGTCTTAAGGAATATCTGTATCTTCTCGATCATCGGCGGCCATTTTCTGTTGGTTAGAGCCGGATGGTACTGTTTCATCGAAGCGATTCTGATCGCCAACTCTTTACGTTTCACTTCGATGCTTTTAGTCTTTTCCTTCATCGCGATATGGACTGCTTCAATGATCGCGTCCAGACTCATCAACCTTCCATAGAATGCATGTTCGTCCTCGACTCGCATGTGGATTCTATAGAGATCCCGGCACATTCGGTTAAAGTCCCCAATGGCCGCTGTATCAGCAGCTGTCAGTCCTTCTTCGTTGCCCACTATCACGTTCAGTCGCGCATCATCTTCTTTCATGTCCAACGGAAGTTTCGGTGAGTAATCGTGCACCGTTGGTTCACCCGGGGGCGTTGCCCGTAGACCATCTGGTCCGACCTGCTCCAAGTTTGGGCCCAGCGACGGCAGTACGCCTCGCGGTCGTGGTGAGTCGAACCTATTTCCTCCTCGCCTCGCTCCTTTTTGTGGCGAGTTCCTGTGAAGTCTTTGCGCTCCCAGTTGCTGCGGTGTTCTCATACGAGGCGTTCCGATGTCTAACAGTGACAGGCCTCCCGATTCTGGGAAAGGCGGCAATATCGGGGATGACCTTTGCGACTGGGCCGCTAGTATTCCGCCAAATCCTCCATGTCCCAAGTCACAAGTCTGCTCGGTGTAGTCTGTTGCGGTGGCGGCATCAACATTCTTGCCGGTCCCATCATTTGCGGTGGTCCCATCGGTGGGGTATACGATCCCGGATGCGGTGGATAAGGGGCACTCATTATTTGTCCCGCATACTGGGTTCCGGCAGGTAAGCCGTGGTGCACCCAGTTAACCGTGTCTTGGTAAGTCGTCTGCTGTCCCGGATCGTGATACACGTAATACTCCGGGCCGCCATAATAACCTCCCTGGCCTGGCTCGTTCTGTGCCGTTCCTGCTGACGACGTCGACCCTTCGCCATATGAAGTGTCGTATCCATATTCCCCTTCCATTCTTTTTGGGGTCGATGTCTTTAATGGATTTCCAATACTTTCCGAATCCGAATTCTCTGAATTCTGTCGTTCCAATCTATCCATTAACTGGCTTACCTTCTGTAATAATGAAACAATATTGATTAGCTCTCATAGCGGTGGTGACCTTTTTACGCCTTCCCAACTCCTATTTTTAGTGAAGTAAAAACCCCTTATACTTTTGGGTTAATTTTCTTTGCGTCCTTTAGTTATCCGATCAAGAAGTTCTTTGTCGGCCGCATCTTCAACTTCACCATTTTGGGTCAACAATTCCGTAGGAGTCAGTTTCTTTTTCTTCTGTTTAGCCTTTCTCTCCGCGATGGCTTTCGCTATATCACGGCCCAATTGTTCAGCTTTTGATTTGACCGCTTCTATTTCCTCTTTTCTCGTTTCTATGAGGTCATTATCATTCATCGTAGCAGTGCGTGGTTTGAAAAAGGATTGTTGCAAATCCTTTTTGGAAGTACGCTCTGGTACTTCGCCATCCTTCTGGCGATTTGGTAATGTGGCAGGAAGGTCACCAGTTTCTGGTGACCTTTCTGCCAGATTCCCAGCTTCTGCGTTCAACTTTATTGTAACCGCTGTCTCAAAGTCTTTATCCTCTTTCCTCGGTCTCCCTCTCTTCTTTTTTGGTTTATCTCCACCTGTATCAGGTAACAGAGAGCGTGGTTCGAAAAATTGACTGGTATCGTTTTTCGTAGCCTGCTCGGCTTCACTGGGTTTATCTTCTTCCGACTTTTTCTTTTCGGGTAGCAGAGGTGGTTCGAAAAATGATTTGCGTTGGGAATTCAAATCATTTTGTGGACTTCGCTCTGATTCCATCTCTCCTTGAGGATCGTCTTCCAACTTTTCATCTGGCAATGGTGGATGCCATGGTTTAAGACGGTCGATTGAGACGACCTTTAAGTCCGCTTCCTTCTTTGGGTTCTGTTCAATGACCTCTGCTTCATTTGCTCGCGGGAAGCTAAGAATTTTCCATACTTTATCGTATTTTGACTTAAAGTCTGACTGGTTCTCCTTCTTCCCCTGTTTCGTATCCTTTGGGAGTCGTATCAATACAAAGTCGCCGACTTTGAAGTTCGGCTCCGATTTCTTCTTGTTATAAATTTCCGCGTTCTTTTCGTACGCATCTTTGATGTTACATCTCGCCACCTCTTCGGCAAAGGTCAAGTTCTTCTTCATGGTCTCTACCCATTCGTCTGGGGTCCCATAATCGTCCGGGATGTTCGTTTTTGTGACCACGTCCTCCGGCATTGTCATTTCTCTGCCGTGCAGCATATAATATGCTGAATATCCGGTCGTGGCGTGTACAACTCTGTTCATCGCCGAAATGACATATGGGAGGTACTTGTTGAACTTTCTTTCGTTTCACGCTTTCAAGTATTGCGCCAGGCCATCCGCAATCGTCTGCATCTGTCTTTCAACGTGGCCTTGACCTTCTGGATGGTATGCTGTTCCAAATGTGTGTTTAATCTTAAACACATTGGTGACCTTTGTCAAAACTCCAGCTGTAAAGTGCCGTCCGCGATCTGTATGTAGGATGTGCGGTGCTCCGTGTACTAGTATCACGTGCTTCACGAACACTTTTGCAAATTCTTTAGCTGTAGCCGTCTTCATTGGTACGGCAATCACGTATTTCGTCAACTGATCGATGAACACCGCTATGTACTTATATCCACGTTTCTTCGTCGGTAGCAACGGTCCTTTCAAGTCCGCGTAGACTCGGAAGAACGGATGTCCCACTTTAATCTCTTGCAGTTTTCCGGGTGGGCATTTCCTTGGTGTTTTACGAAATTGACATCCTTGACAGGCAGTTATGTAATTCTTAACATCTGTGCTCATTCGATCCCAATAATATCGGAGTCGGATTGCTGTCAATGTCTTTTCGAATCCAAAGTGTCCTGCCGCTTTCTCGTCGTGCAATGCGTGGATTATCGCTCTTCGCATTGACAACGGTACCACATATGACCTTTCAAGTTTCCCATTTTTGTCCTTTACTCGGTACAATATGCCGTTCCATAACTGGTAATGCACTTCAAATTTCGATCTCGTTTCAGCATCTGGTAGATGTTCCAATTCGTCTATTATCATTGCCAGATGGGGATCCTTCAACTGTTTATTGCGCAACTGTAAGTTCGAGTCATCTTCCTCTTCCTCATCACCTTGCAGGTTGACAATGCGAACTGTCGCTGTGCTGAGTTCTTTCCAATCCTTGATGACCTGACATCGCGGTAACGGATTGTATCTCTTTTTCGTCTGTTTTGGGAATCTCAGCAACTTAATCGGGCATTCGTTCAGCGCCTGTGTCACTTTGTCCGTTTCCCAAAGGTCATCTCTATTCTCCGTTGTTTCATGAAGTTCCGTGACCTTTCCGTTTTGAGGTTCGGATTCCGCTTCGAGTCCGGTGACTTTTAGGTCACTCACGGTGGGCAACCAACTTTTTACCCGGTTCACTTTTGCTTCGTTTTCAGCCGACTCATTCGCCGTAGCTGAAGTGACCTTTAAGCGTTCTTCTCTCTGTTCCGCCATCTGTAAGAACAGCTGTCCAATTTCAATCGCTGGTTCTTTCGTGTCAAATTCTTTCTTGTAATCTTCAAAATTCGGAATTTCGTCGAATTCTTCTTCATGGCACGTTGGACCTTCAATTGGCGCTCTTGATAGTGCGTCCGCATTATCGCAGTACTTTCCCGGTTTATATTCGATTTTGAACTGGTGACCTTGCAGCGCCATTGCCCATCTCGTCAAACGCGGGTTCATTCCAACTTTATTCGTTTCCGACCTCAATAGGTTAGTCAGCGCCTGGTGATCCGTTCTTACGGTGAAATCCGCATAATCGATAAATGGTTTGAATTTCCTGACAGCAAACACTACTGCCAGACATTCCCATTCCGTTACACCGTAATTTCTCTCGGCTCCGTGTAAAACGCGACTCGCGTATGCGATGGGATGTCCATCCTGTGACAATACCGCTCCAATTCCTTCTTTGCTTGCGTCACATTCAATAACGGTCGGTTTCGCGGGGTCAAACTTCGCCAATACTGGACCTTCACACAACAGTTGTTTCAAACTGTTGAACTCGTCTTCGTGCACTTTCGTCCAGTCTTTCTTTACTTGTTTGTCTTGTCTCAGTAATTCATACAAATGGCAAGTCTTCTGTGCATATCCCATTATGAACTTGCGGTAATAGTTCGCTAGTCCGAGGAATGACCTTAACTGCCTTTCTGTTTGTGGTCGTTTGAATTCTTTAACTGCGGTGACCTTTTCAGGATCCATTCGAATTCCATCTTCGCTGAGTATATGACCCAGGAATCCCATTTCTTTCATTCCAAATTCGCATTTCGTTGGCTTTATTGTAAATCCCGCTTCGACTAGGCTCATCAATAACTGTTTATCATCAATAACTGTTTATTTCGCAACTGCAAGTTCGAGTCGTCTTCCTCTTCCTCATCACCTTGTAGGTTGACGATGCGGACTGTCGCCGTACTGAGTTCATTTCAATCTTTAATGACCTTACAGCGTGGTAGCGGTTTGTACCTCTTCTTCATCTGTTTCGGGAATCTCAACAACTTAATCGGACATTCGTTCAACGCTTGTGCCACTTTGTCCGTTTCCCAAAGGTCATCTCTTTTCTCCATTGTTTCGTCAAGTCCGGTGACCTTTCCATTTTGTGCTTCAGATTCCGCTTCAAGTCCGGTGACCTTTAAGTCACTAACGGTGGGAAGCCAACTTTTTACACGGTTCACCTTCGCTTCTGTTTCAGCCGACTCATTCGCCGTAGCTGAAGTGACCTTTAATCGTTTCTCTCGTTGTTCCACCATCTGTAAGAACAACTGGCCAATTTCAATTGCTAGTTCCTTCGTGTCGAATTCTTTTTTATAATCTTCGAAGTTCGGGATCTCGTCGAATTCTTCCTCCTGACAAGTTGGCCCTTCGATCGGCGCTCTTGATAAGGCGTCCGCATTGTCGCAGTACTTTCCTGGTTTATATTTAATTTTAAACTGGTGACCCTGCAGTGCCATCGCCCATCTTGTCAAACGCGGGTTCATTCCCACTTTATTGGTCTCTGACCTTAGTAAGTTGGTCAGCGCCTGGTGATCCGTTCTTACGGTGAATTCCGCGTAGTCGATAAATGGCTTGAATTTTCTGACAGCAAAGACCACTGCCAGACATTCCCATTCCGTCACATCGTAATTCCTTTCAGCTCCATGTAGAACACGACTCGCGTATGCAATTGGATGACCTTCTTGTGATAGGACGGCTCCAATTCCTTCTTTACTCGCGTCGCACTCAATAACGGTCGGTTTTACCGGGTCAAACTTTGCCAATACTGGACCTTCACACAACAGTTGTTTCAAACTGTTGAATTCCTCTTCGTGCACCTTTGTCCAGTCCTTCTTCACTTGTTTATCTTGTCTCAACAGCTCATACAAATGACAAGTCTTCTGTGCATATCCCATAATGAACTTGCGATAATAATTCGCCAGTCCGAGGAATGACCTTAACTGTCTTTCTGTTTGAGGTCGTTTGAATTCCGATACTGCGGTGACCTTTTCCGGATCCATGCAAATTCCGTCTTCACTGAGGATATGTCCCAAGAAACCCATTTGTCTCATTCCAAATTCGCACTTCGTTGGCTTTATTGTAAATCCCGCTTCGACCAAACTCATCAATACGTTTCTCAAGTTCTGCATGAAGATCGCCCAAGTTTTTCCGGCGAAAATCACGTCATCAATGTATCCGAAGACGCAACCTTTTCTTTTCGCCTTCGAAAGCACTTTATCCATGCACAATTGGAATGTCGCTGGTCCATTGCAGACTCCAAATGGCATTCTTTTAAATCGGTACATTCCGTCTTGCGTTACAAAGGTCGTCTTGTTGATTGACGCTGGATCCATTGGAATCTGCCAGAATCCACTTTGTAAGTCCATTTTCCCATAGTATTTGTTGCCTGCGCACGCATCGAGCAACTCATCCGGATTCGGTAGCGGGTAGTTATTCTTTCTCGTCAGTTTGTTAAGCATAATGTAATTGACGCAAAATCGCGTTCCCATTGTTCCGTCGCCATTTTTCTTCACTGCCAATACGACTGGGAAACTCCATTCGGCATCCGATGGTTCAATCACATCTTGTGCCAGCATCTCTTCTATATGCTTCGTTATGAACTCGCGGCCTGTCCAACTCGTTCTGGCCGGGTTAGATTTAACTGGTTTCGCATCTCCCGTATCGATTACGTGAGTAACCCCTTTCACATCTCCATATGGTTTCTTTGATGTGGGTAAGACCTTCCAGAATTCCCAGAACGCGTTATACACGTCGTTCTTTTGTTCCTCAGTTAGGTCAGGTCCTAGTTTCAGATTTCCAATTATCTTTGTCAATTCCGCTTTCGTCGTATCATCCACCTCTGGGTCTTCGAGTACGTTCTTTACTGTCCCAGCGTTGACCTTTACGTTTTCCATATGTTCATACGGCTCAACGTATCCGAGGAGCTGATTTTTCTTTACGACTCGGTATTTGCTACTGTGTTTCGCGATGACGATTTCAAAGTATTTTCCCCTGTGATCCGTCACTCCTGCCAACGGTTGTACTTCAGTTTCCACTTGTGGGACCGGTGTAAACATCAACTTGTTCTGAGCCGGTGCATATTTTCCCATCTTGACCTTTACCCGTGTGCAGTTTGACAGTTTCAATTTAATTCTTTGGTCACTGTAGACTTTAATCACATCTTTCGACATTCTAGCCTTTTCCACTTTCAATCTTCTGACTTTAATTTCTTTTTCTTTTCCTTCGTCCACTTCGTCATCTTCATCGAAATCCATTAAGTCCTCCTGTTCTGAAAGGTCACTTACACCTGAATCTTCCGAAGTCGTCGAGTTATCGCTTGAACTCGTCCATTCCGAGTCCGAATCGCTGCACTCGTATTCTTGTGCAGCGGCTTGACCTTTATCAGCCGTTTCGAGTGGGCGCTCATCAACTTCTTTATCTTCTGATGAAAGGTCACTCTCGTTTTCCCGCGAATCACTAAGTTTTTTCACTTTTGAATTTTTGAGCAGGGGTTTGTCCCCTTCTTTTGCCTTTCACCCATTTCGTGCAGCGACTCTTGGGTGACTCCTTGCTACCCGGATTCTCGTTGGTGACCTTTCTGATTGATCGGAGTTTGACCTTTCTTCGTCCAATTTTGACTTTTCTATTTTCTCGAGGTTCGTTAATGGCTTTTCGGTCGACTTGACCGGCGGGCATTCCTCACCGTTATCGAGTGACCTTTCCCCGTTTTTTGCCTCAGTTACTGGGTTTTGCTGTTCATTCGATATCCTTTCGACTTCCTCTTTGAACTTCTTCCACATTTCTCCTCTGTCCGTTAACATCTGTGCAATGTCGAAGGCTGATTTCGGACTTTCTTCTGTTTCATTTGATCCTCCTTCAGCTGTCTCTTTAACTGTTTCCTCCTTCTCTGCTTCTTTTATAGTCTCTTTATCAACTCCATCCTGTTGGACCGTCTCGTAACCTTTAGGTCGTTTGGGACCAACGAAGACACAATTTGCCATCAGCTCTTCGGTGACCCAATCATCACTCGGAATCGTTTCATACATGCACCACGTGTCGCCACCCCGTTCAGGGTATTCAACTCCGTCAGGGTCTGGTGCAAAGGTCACCTTTTTCTTCTCCATCAGTCCCGGTAACCTTCTTTTCCGGGTCACTTGCAATTCTCGCATCTCCTTTGTATCAAATATAGGAATCTCCGCTTCGAATTTCCTCCAGTATTTGCCGAATATCTCCCAGTTATCATCTTTGAGTGCTTTGCAGAATACCACCACCGATTCGTGTACCGGTGTACCAAGTCCTGTTGGAAATATAACTGTTCTCCCTTGACCTTTGTACATGTGATTTATGCGGAAGTCCCAGAACAATTCTATTCTAGCTTCTTCCCATAGCTGTACTTTCTCGTTCATTGAGTCTATCTCTCTTTCAAGTTTCCGCTCAGTTAATACCGGGTCAGGAGGATCTTGGATTCCGTTGTCCACACGGTGCTGCCAATGGTTCAGCCATTTTCCTCTCCCCGTAATGAAGTTTTTAACACACGACAACCAAGTCCGATATCTATTCCAATGATACCGCTCGATGTGTGGCTTCCACATTTCGTTTGTCCGCATGATGCTTTTCGTTTTCTTTTGGACTTGACCTTTAAGATCTGATAATGCAGCGTTACATCTCGGCCATTCTGAAAGGTCATCTTGGGATGCATTTTGACAACATTCAGTGCATTCCCGTTGTGGTTGCACTCTACACGGATCCTCGTAGTAACCGTGTCCGCAACTCCCCATTCGTTCTTCTGGAGTTAATATCCTTCGGTTCGTTTGCGGGTTGGCAACCTCCTTCTTTTGTGTTGTGGCTTTTTGCTCACATTCGATTTATGTTATACTCGCTTCGTCGGAGGATATTTCAATAATTTCTGTTTTATTGTCCAGTTGGTGACCTTTCAATTGTTCAAGTGCTTTGTTGCGGATTTCGCTCACGAACATCTGCTCTTCTTCGGCTATTCGTTTCAATATCCGCAACCTTTCACTCTTTTTATCCTTTGTGACTTTAGCCGTCTTTATTCCCAGTGCCTCTGGTACTGGGATAGGCTTTGCCCACTCCATGCCAGGCACAAGCGATTCTTTCGCTGCAGCTGTCGCTTCTTTCTGTGTGGCAGCAATCTCTTCTAGTGTTGGTGACCTTTCGTCATTTTCAGTAGCAGATCGAGGTTCGAAAAAATTCGGGGTACGCTCTGGTACTCTTTGCAAATCTTTTTCTTCGGTTTCATTTTCGGTAGCAGGTCGTGGTTCGAAAAGGTTCGAAGTGCGCTCTGGTTCCAAGTTCGCAACTCTTGTCGCTGGTGACCTTTCGTTTTCCTTTCCCAGTGCCTCTGGTACTGGGATAGCTTTTTCGACGTATTCTTTTTCTGTGGCTCCTTGCTCACCGTTATCTGCGATCATACTTCTCCCGTCCGGGAGAAATATGATCGCCTCTTCCGTGTCTGGCGTAAGCGGTTCCTTTTTCCTCTCGTTCGCTTTTTTGGCATTTCCACTTTCGCTTTTCTTCTCCGGTGCCTGTGGTACCGGGATTGTCCGTTGGCTAATCTCGTTTTGCTGCACTCTCGTCATTCCCGGTGCCTCTGGTACTGGGATGACCTTTTCTCTTCCCTTTTGTGTCAGCATTGTCCGGTTTAGTGTGTTTTCAATCTCCTGTTGAATCATTTGTAGCTGCTCAAATGGTGACAATTCTTTTTTCGCCCTCATTTCCTTTGCCTTTCCCGGTGCCTCTGGTACTGGGATTAGCGTTTTATTAACCGTTTGAGCATTTCCCGTCTGTTTTACAAGTTCGGTGACCTTTCCGACTTGAACTTTGGCAGCTGGTTTCGGATCATCTTCTGTTTCTTCTTCGCCTTCGTTATCCATTAGTACGAACTTCTTCTCTAAGAAGTCGAATTCCAGTAGCACCTGTACGTCGTCGCACTTCGGTCGGACGTAAAATGAATGTTCGCTAGTCTTTTTCCTTAAGGTCACTGGTGCTACGCAGTAATGCGTCACCAGGAATCCTGACGTTCCGCTAATTCCGTTTATCTTCACCAATCTGTCTGGTGGCAATGGGAGCATATGAAGTCCATTTGTTTCGTAAAACGGTTTACTGATCAGCGACGTCTCGGCGCCGGTGTCCAGCATTGCGTTGACCTTTATATCTCCAACTTTCACTTCGTGAGTGTACGCTTCGATTCTCTTAGGCAATTTTCCGTTTTGAATCTTCAAGGTGTGAATCTTGCATTTCACAGGAATTAGCGATACTGGTCCCGGATCCATATCGGGAAGCGCTTGCCCTTTAGCTAGAGTGCTATGACCTTTCAGTATCTCGCTCAACTTATCAATCCTGTGTGGAACGTCAGCTCGAACGTCGTAAAATTGTCGCGTTTTTGTCTTGTCAACTTGCTTTTCTGTAACCGTTTTACCACTGGTGACCTTTTCAGCCTTCTGCACTTGCTCGCTCGCTTTTGTGCTGTCCACGTGACCTTTAGTCACTTCATTTATCGTCTCGTGGATCAGTTCCTCTTTGCAGTTTTCATTTCGTTTGTCTCGCAGCTTCTCAATGACTTCACTTGTTATTTGGTCAGCTCGCTTCAATTCATCTGCTTCGCTATCTTTCATCTCATTTGGTGACCTTTCATATGTTACCATATCATATCCCTTTTCGGTCATCCATTCAATGACTTTTGCTGACACTTCATTATTCGTTTTCGTCGGGTTAGTCTGTGAAGACATTCCATCCGTTCGGGCTGGTGATTTGTCGTTGGCATCCTTTTGTAATGCTTGCGATAAGTCCCGTGACCTCTCAGCTGCGCTACTCTGTTGCGTTTGCGCCATCTCATTTGACCGTCCTTTTTGTTCATTTTGCGCTAAGTCCTGTGACCTTTCATTGCGCTTTATAACAAATCCGCCGCCTGTCAGCTTTTGTTTGGGGACTTTTTCTCCATAATTCAGCGGTTTGTTTTCCGGCGGTGCGTTTCGCGGGTTATTCAGGTCAGCTTGTGCATTCTTGTATTCAGTTGCGTTGAATACTGGAGCAAGGTTCGGTGACCTTTTAACTTCTTTCCCAGTAACCAATTCTTCCAGTCGTTTTCTCTCATATTGCGTTCGCAATTCCTGCATATCCCTGTAGTCTTCTTGTGACATTCCCGCCTTCTTTTTTGCTTTTGGCGTCACGGGTATCCACATCCCGTGATTCCCATTCGGTCTGTAAGCTACTTTTTGCCATATTTCCTTCCGTTGCAGCGTTACTGCATCCACAAGTGAGTCGTCGGAGTTCTGCTGTGCCGGTTCGCTATTCTTCTGCTGCGCTGTTCGCAGTGTCAAGTCTGTTTCTTGACCTTTTAACACGGCGCTTTCACCGTGACCTTTAGCGTTCGCACTTGCTCCTTTACTTTTCACTTGGACTGTTCCTACGGAAAATGACCTTTCATCTTTACTGGTAACAGGGATATTCTGTTCCATCCATTTTTGCCTTATCAATTTCTCTTCCTCGTCCTCGGAACAATTCCAAAACTTTGGCTTTGGTTCTCCGTAACAGTCGCAACTTGGCTCATTCCCTTATCGTTTTCTGCCAAGTATTTCCGGAATTTTGCATGTTGCTTATTTACCTCTTGCGCAGTGTCGTTCTGCGGTTTCTTCTGGTTCAGCAGCGCCTGTTTAATCTTTGCATTCCGTTGTGCGCGTCGTTGCGCTAGCACTTCTTCGCTGCAGTACGGTGACCTTTCATTTTGCTGTGCTGTTCGCAGTGTCGCGCTACCGTCACGACGATTTCCACTCGCAGTACCATTCTGCGGTGACCTTTGGTCCCGTTGCGCGTTTCCACTCGCAGTACCATTCTGCGGTGACCTTTTATCCACTTGTACTGGTTTCCCGATAACCAGTTCTTTTTGCTGCTGTGACGGCATCCTTATAGCCGTTTCAATTTTCTTTTGCAATGACGACATCCATTTAGCCGTTTCTATTTGCTGTGGCGGCATCCATATAGCCGTTTGCTGTGGTTGCGGCATCCATATAGCCGGTCCACTTTCTTTTTGCGCTGACGGCATCCTTATAGCCGTCACAGTGGTCACATTCACTGCAGTACCATTCTGCAGTGGTGACCTTTCCATTTCCCTTTTATCCGGTGGTTTCGGGTCGGGTCGATCAGTAGGCTCACCGGTGCCTACTGATCTTGCCCGTTTCCCTGAACCGGCGCACCACCTTGTTGCGCGCCCTGCACATTTCCTTGCACATTTCCTTGTCCGCCGTTATTCACCGGGACATAATTTTGTCCGCCTCCGTTATTCTGGCCACCACCATTGTTTTGACCACCACCATTATTTTGGCCACCACCCTGTTGGTAGTTTCCTTGGCCACCCCCGTTTCCACCGTTTCGGTTGCCGCCATTCCAATTTCCGCGGCCGAAGCCTCTGTTTCTTCCTCTGAAGCCGCCGCGGCCGAAGCCACCACGGCCGTAGCCACCATTCTGGCCACCGCCATTTCCGTTATTCCCGTTTCCTTGTTGATTTGGGAAGTTTGCCCGAGCCTGGTACCATTGCGCAATCAGGTCATATCCGTTTGCCACCGCCTGACGCCAGCCGCCTGTGGCGCGAAGGCGTTGCCACTCTCTGAAGGCGAACAGGTTCGGATTCTGGTCTGGCGGCGTGTTCGCGAACTTACATCCTTGGGTCTGGTGGTTACCGTACATACAGTACTGGCACATCTGCACGCCGTTTGCAACCCATCCGTCGATCATCTGAAACTTGAACTCAGTTCGTGACCCTTGATTCTGCTGGAAATTATTCTGATTCCCTCTGTTTGGCTGAAAGTTGCCTTGACCTTGACCCTGATTCTGGAAGTTCCCTTGACCTCCATTCCAATTTCCATTTCCGTATCCGTTTCCACCGAAATTTCAGTTGCCCGTTCCCTGTTGTGGTACCCCAACATTCACAGGGGCCACATTCTGTGGTGCCGGTGGAGCCACATTCTGAAGTGCCGGTCTCACTTGAGCCGCTGCTTGGATTGCCGCCACCATAGCGTACGTAATTGGTTGTCCCGTCTGGCTGTCGATAAAGGTCACCTCCTTTGTGACCTCTTGCACCGGGGCTTCTCTGCGGTATTCCACCGCCTGTTGAACCGGCGCTGCCGCAATCCTTTGTTGTGGCATCGTTTCGACTTGTCCAGACCGGATGGTCACGTAATCTTGGTTACGTTGACTTTTGGGAGCCTTGTATTTCTCTTCTCCAGCTGACCAATGTCGGAAGAAATCTTTGATTTCGGTTGGCGTTCTGCACTGCTGTGTACGCAGTGCTCTGTAAAGGTCACCGTCGACTCTGCATCCTTCGATCAGGAAACCAACTGCTTGTTTTTCGGTTATGATTCTCTTTGCCTTGAATTTCATGATCGCTTGATAAAACTGATCAAGCGATTCTTTACCAAGGTCAAATTTCCCTGCCATGGCTTCCCGTAACCCAAGAACTTCTTCGTCACGGTCACCATATTCATCCTTGAATTTGGTCATCCATTCTGTAACCGTATATTCGATCTCTTCCTGGAGTGCGATTTCTCTCTCTCCTTCGAACCAGGTTTTTGCCGGTCCCTTCACCGCACTAGCTATTTCGATTAGGATTTGATCGTCAGTAAGTCGGTATGTTCGCTGCGTATCCCTGACCAATTGTGTCCAGCCATTAACTGCATCGCGACTTCCATCAAAGGTCACTAACGTCGTTTTCCGAGCCATCGAATTGAGTGCTTTTGTCAATTGTGCGGCTGTCGATTCTGCTGTCGGGTCATCCTCCTCTTCGCTACTTTCATCGTCGTTTTGGTTTCGTTTCGCCTTTCCGTAGCGGGACTTCCGTGGGCGCTCTTGCCGGCTGGGCGGTCGGTCTCTTCTCCCTTCATCGACGAAGACATTCGTTTCGATGTGCGGGGGAAATTGGGAGGGATCACCGTGACTCGTTTGTGGATAACCTCCTAATGGTAGTTCTTTGTCCTGGTCACCGTTCGTTTCATTTTTGACATTTCCTTTGCCGGTACCAGTTCGTAGCGGCATTTCAAAATGGAAACTTTTGCCCGTGCCCGTTTCATGTGCTTTGCTGTAACTGGGCGGCGGTGATTCCACTGCTGCTGTTCTGACTCCATATTGCAGAAGCTGTTCATCCTTGTGTTTGTTTGACATGTTGAGGGCCTTATTCTCGTCTTCAAGGCGTCTGACTTTCAACTGATATTCCTCCTTTTCAGTTTTCAATTTTTGATTCTCTTCGTTGACCTTCAACATGTGCTGATGTAGTTGGAACGTTTTTTCCTGGGTGACCTTTTCAGTATCATTTTCCACTTTCCTGATGTGTTCCGCCAACTGGGTCACGTCTCTTTCCAGTTTCGAATACTCATCGGCTGCCGCTTTCAGTTGGGTTTTTGTCTGATTGACCTCATCTTCTCTCATCATTGCCGTTTGGGTCATATCGATCAACTCCGTGTTGAGTTTGATGATCTCCTGTGTCTTCTGATGGACCGTCTGTTGCCACTCTTTATCTTTCAGTTCAAGTGCCGTGACCTTTGTGTCCAGGAGGCGCGCCTCATGCTCCCATCTCAAGCCCTGGTCGGCAATTGTCTTCGCGGCTTCTTTCAACTCTTTGATCTCTTCAGTGACCTTTTTGTTGTCCTCCTTCAACGCCTTGTTCTCTTCCATCACCTGTCTTATTTCATTATTCAACCGTACACCTTCGGTGGCTGTAAGATCTCGCAAGTCCTTTGCCACCTTAGCGGCTTCATCAGCCCTTCTCTGGTGGTCGTATGACTCCTTCTGGAGGGTCCCGATATTCTCGTCGCGCAGCTTCAGGTCATTCCTGAGCTTGAAGACTTCAGTGGTGTTCGTCAACAACCTCTGAGTAGCATCGGCGAGTTTGTTTGCATATTCATCTCTTTTCGTTTCAGCTTCGGTGACCTTTGACTTCAGCGAGTCTCATTCGTCCTTCAATTCTGCTAAGTGCCGTGACCTTTCCGCTGTTTCTTCGGACATACTCTCATTAAGATCACCGACTGCGAGATGACCTTCCATTTCTCTGTCATCTGTCATCTTCAAATATTCTTCCGCGAGTTCTCTTTGACGTTCGTATTTGATTTTCCATTCATCCGCTGCGCTTTCCAAGTCAACTTGTTGTTGTTCCAATTCATAAATCCGGGCTTCCAGGGACGACAGTTTATCCCGGTTTTCTTTCGTTCGTTTCATTGCCTGACTCCCCTTGGCTTCGAATTCGCTTTCCAACTCCCTCACGCGAGTCCTCAAAGTCGTTGTGGGACTGTTCGGTGATGGCGGTCGAACATTGATGACCTTCCCGTTTGTGTGCGTTCGATAAGGTGTTCCGGTATGTCTTTGAATGGTGTTATCCCTTCAGCACGGTCAGCTTCCTTCATCGCGGTTTGGAAGGACATGTTCATTGTCGTCTCGTCATCCGTGAAATATGATTCGTTTAATTCATCGGAGACCATTGGAGTTGCCCAAAGGTCATCATCCGCCGTTTTGTCATTCAGCGAAAGGTCACTCAATCCAAGTTCAGCCAGTTCCGCTTCGGTGACCTTTGTGTTTCCACCTTCCGATTGAGTCAGGTTTGCCTTTTTATCCTGCTCTTCTATTCTGACAATGGTAGCATCCAGCTGTGATGCCCCGACTGCTTCCGCTTCCGTTTTTATGGTTCCATCCTCACCAGTGACCTTTTTCTGGTTCATCGGTTTTCCTCCCGCCACGAACGCGGGGGTTTGCTTTCCATCTCCGCTGGAGCTCTCTTCGTTCTCTGTAGCTCCCAGCGCCACTTTGTATGTACTGTCACTGCCTTTGCTGTCCTTCCTTGCAAAGGTCACGGCTGCTCGGGTCTGTCTGTCATGTCCGACTGGACGCGCGAGCGACTTGTATTCTTTTCTATAAGGATCAACTGCGCCTTGCTGTGATCCGCGGGAGCTCCTGCTTCCCTGGCTGCTGTTAGATGTCCGTTCCGCGTTGTCTTTATCCATGTTGATCGGATAACTTTGACGCTCCTGCCAATTGTTCTCACACACACGTTATTGTATGGTTTATTCGATTGCCCTAAAGGTCACTTTACGCTCTACGAATTTTTCAAAGTTCCTGTTAAAGGTCACTTTTCGGTTGAAAAAATTCGTCTAAGTCCCGTTTAAAGGTCACTTTTTCGGTAAAAAGTTCGAGAAATTTGCCCTAAAGGTCACTTTCCAGACGAAACTTCGACACCGCTTTTACAATTCGGAACGCGTTTACGAACAATTTCCTACAGCTGCTGATATCGCTGTACTATTACACAATTCAACTTCGCTTCGATAAAGGTCACTGTTTGTCAGTTTCAGGTCTTAAAGGTCACTTCCAAACTCAACTCAGCTCAAAGGTCACTTTCCAGCTCAATTTCTGTTAAAAGGTCACTTTCAGCTAAATTCAAGACAAAGGTCACTTTCCAACTCAATTTCAGTTAAAGGTCACTTTCTAGCTCAATTTTAGTTAAAGGTCACTTTCCAGCTCAATTTTGGTTAAAGGTCACTTTTCTTTTCAAATATCTCGTCTCATCTCAATTTGCCTTTTTACAGTTAAAGTTCAACGGAAAATCCCCATTTACGTTGTTTACTCCGTTCCTATTGGTCCGCTAGCTCAAATGATTCGGTTCAAATTTTGACCAATCACGGCTCAGATAATCGACCAATCACGTTAAACCATTAAGATTTTATAAGTGCCTGACGTCACGGTCAACGGCCAGACATGCGCACCGTGTGCAAATCCCGCCTACGTCTACGCTCAGCTCAGTATCGGCCAATAGAAATTGCGGATTTTACTGTCTAACCAATCCCGTAATTAATAACGGTTTCTACCTGTTGACCGTCCGTTCCACGGGAAAATGATCCAAATGATCCAATTTCTTCTCCACAATCCGCTCCTGCGTTGCCGCTTTTCCGTAGCGGTTGTGCCGCACGCTTTTAGTCTGCTACTGTGCCGGCTGACTGCCGTAGCAACAGTAGTAGTGCTCTACTCCAGTTTGGAGGAGTCTGATCTGGTCTTTTCCCGTGCGCCCCTTTTGGCGCTTCGCCGCTTGTGGCCCACGGCTTAGGCTTCGCTGAAGCCTTGCCGAGTATCAGTGACACCAGTGTAGGTCTTCGCTGAAGACTCTACACCGAGGAACACTGACGACTGAAACTCTTGAACTCTTGCACAGCTAAGGAAACAGCACGGTTCTTCGCTGAAGATACCGTACCAAAAACCGAAGCTGGTAATCCACGTCCGATGGGGGAAAATTGCACCGCTTGTGGTGTTGCGCTTTGCTTGTGGACAGACCTGTGCCTTACTGGTCACGGTGAACACGTCAAATAACAGGCCAACTTTGCCTGATACCAGTCAAATCAAATCAGATCAATTAAAATCAGAGAACCGCTGTCGGCTCTGCTACCATCTAATGCTAGATCCAGAATGGATCCAGGGACGGAGACAGAAACGGAATCTATCCCGTAGAGTGAGCGAAACGATCTGGTTCGCGAACTATGCGGAAACACAAAACGTCGCACCGTAATCGCTGACTTTTAATATTATTGAAAGTCTGGAGCACAGAAAATCAACCACTGATCGGCGCAGCTCGATCGTCAATCGTAGAGCCAATTCTACAGTGTGCATCACTGTGCAGCACGTGCTATGCCGCGCCCACTACACAACTCAAGCCAATCAGAGCGAGACACAACACAGACCGTAATCCATCGGCGTAGCGCCTAGCGCCACAGGCGTGAACGCTAGTGAGCCCTCGTCTCACAAGTTCATGTATGATGTATGTAACCCTGTGTAAATGTACGTATTACAGAACTTTGGCAACTTCTGACAAGCGTAGTGTTTGTTAGCTGAATAATTGGTGAGTTACTGAGCGGGGCCGTTTTTGAAAGGTTAATTAGCCAAATAAAGCATATGTTTTTGATAAATTTGCTCATAGTGCTCATAATACGAAATTGAATTTGCTATTTTTTCAAGTGATTTCATAATGTGCCTAAACCAAGCATCGGATCCCAGTAGCACTCGTGCTGTTACAAGCAGCACAGAACGGCGTGGCGCTATTGGAGTTCTTGCTCAGCGCATGAAGCGCATGTTGACCAGCGGAGAGCTCAGCGATGTGGAATTTGCAGTGGGACGCCAATACGGCCCAGTGAAAGTTTTCTCCGCGCACAAGTACGCTTATAAGTTAACTGTAGGCCTTAAAGCGATAAAAGTAAATATGGAGTAATTAAGCGATCCATTCAGACTTTAGCGTATCCCAGGCTATGCTGGGTTAAATGGGTTTCTTAGCTGAGCGAGCGTCATTTTGCAGGAATATTCTGTGCAACAGCAGCGATGTGTTCTACACCATGATCTGTACCAGTAACACTGAACCTTGTCCGCTGGTCATTCACTTTCCCGATATTCCTTCCGAAGCATTCGCCAATCTGCTTAATTATGTCTACTCTGATTCGTTGGAGAACATCACAGCCGACAACGTCTTCCCGACATTGCACTGCGCAGACAAATTTGGTTTGCCGTTTTTGGTGGATGCCTGTTGTGACTACATTGGGAAACATCTGAATGTCGATAACTGCCTGGCTATGCTGGACAACGTTGGTTGCTTCAGCTCCCTCTATATACTGTGCTGTTTTTTAAAGCTTTCGACAACATGTTTCTTCCACAGGCTAACCGGTGGACCCCCACTTCCGACACGATTTTAGAGAAATGCTTGGAGACCGTGGATGGTTTCGGGGATGCTATTCTGCGCTCGGAGAAGTTCAGTAGCATTGGACACGAAAGTCTTAAGATGATCCTGCACCGTTCAACTCTTGCCGCAGACGAAAATGTCGTGTACACAGCAGTGCACAAGTAAGGGCAATTTCAAAACGGTTCGTTCAAACGGCGTATCAGCAATTTCAAATAATAACTCGCTGCAGTTCGTTGAACTTTTTCAATGGAAGTTACTGTAGAAAACTTTTGTAACAAATCAAAATTGAAAGGAAAGGGAATTTTAACATTTTCAAGAGCCTTCAGACAAGCGCATGTTGCCATTTAACACCGAGCGGCTGTGATTACGTCAAGCACCGGAAGTGGTTGAATTTCGTGCATTAAAAATTATCAGTATAGATGTTTTCCGGAAATGTTGTAAGAATTGATGTAACACAGGAAAGCGATTTTCCTTGAAAAACAGACCCGCATAAAAGTCTTGATTGCTCTTAAAGTTATGGACGAATACGGATTTGCTTGTAGTTGTGAATGTTGCACAAAATTTGTGCCACAAATTTCTTCGCCTCTCAGGCAGTGATTGTTGATTGACGAGTGACAAAAACCATCGACCATCGATTAGTTTTCTCATCCTTTGCTAACAGGTGGGCGGCGCAGACTTGTGAGGAACGCAGCTTGGAACCGTCCCCCGCCAATCTGCGCGAGGTACTGGGTGCGGCGCTCTTCCTCGTCCGTTTTCCGCTTTTGAATGATGTTGCACTGGCAGTGGGGCCAGTCCAGGTGAGTAACGAGCTGCGGCGGTAGGTACCTTGTCGGACCGAATAGATTTTTGCCCTTGAAAGCATTTTTTACAACTTCCCGATTGACCTTGTCATTAATAAAGGATTTTTCATTAATTATTATTGTCCACATTAAATTAGTTAAACTGCTTGATTATTACTAAGTCTGAGTTACTGTACATGCTGTATATTAGACTGGACTACTACTGCCCACTGAGGTGCGCGACATATTTCTGCACAAGCACGCCCTGGAGAAGCCGGCACTCCCGTTCCGCGCGGAGAAGCGCCACCAGCGGTCCACCCTTATCATTTGTGCCGGCGGTCTCCGGGACGGGACCTGGACATCACTCGTCGACAGTGTCGAGTGCTTCAAATCCGCGAACTGCAACATGGATGGATCTGGAAAAATTACCTTACGCTGTGGGCAAAGGCGGTATGGTGGTCGCTGGCAGTGACTTGTTCTTTTGCGGAGGAATTAACGGTCATAGCGACGCTGATGTGACAGCGCGGACTCTCCGCTACAATCCTTTAGCGGCTAGCTGGAGCGATGTGGCGCCGATGCACACTGGCCGATGTGATGCCGGTGTGGCCCTTGTGGGCGGTCACATTTACGCCGTTGGCGGCCATGACAAATATTCCGCAAAGTAAGCCACCGTTGAACGGTACGATGTGGTGGCTAACCAGTGGAAGTATATGGCATCCTTACCCATCCCCTTAGAAAAGTCAGCTGTTATCAGTTGCGAGGGTCAGGTGTTCGCGTTTGGAGGTCACACGACGGGTATGCACACTGCAACCGATTCTGCTTTCTCACGATCCGCAATCGGATGTCTGGAGTGAGTTGCCTACAATGCCGACGGCACGTCTGCGCGCTTCGGCATGTGTTGGACCGGACGGATGGATCTATGTCATCGGTACTTAACTATCAAACTTCATGCGACTACGAAAAAATTCGCGCCACTTACAGTCACTCAACGTTCTGCTTGCAATTTGTAGGTGGAAGCAAGACGAATTATGGGGAATTCCTTGGTTCGGTGGAGGCCTTCAATCCAGTGACCAGAGAGTGAATGAAAAAATGTACTTACAGTTAGACCCGGACACATTCACAATATGGATTCGCGAACCGGGCACCAGAGGCCACGGTATTCTTTTGCGCTGGCCCACATAAGAAAACTTGACAAGCTTTTATTAGTCACCTGTACCAGTTGGTATAAAAATAAGAATCATTACTTTGTCAAATTTTGAAAAGCTTGCGTCATGTGGAACAATCGAAAATACCGTGTTTCTGGCGATACGCCAATCCATATTGTGATAATGTCCGGAATTCGCAAAACGTTGAAGTACTGTACAAAATCCGATTTTTTAAAACGATAGCACCCGCGGTTAGCTAATTGGTTGAGCTGACCCATACGGTCTGTTATGCCTTTTGTAGGTGGTGTGGGCCATCCTCGACGTTCGGCCGGGACTTGCTGTGTCGGAGGTAAAATCTACGTGCTGGTTGGCTGGGGTGGTGTTTGCCACCGACTGTGTGAAGTGTACGATGTGGCGTCGGACACATGGACAACGCTAGACAATAAGCTGAACCAACCGACGGAAAGATTGGCTGTGCTGTGCTGTGATTGACGGGCTTTGGCTGTGCTGTGATTGACGTCGTTAAGGAAGTTTGAGAAGCGCAGTAAGCAGTCGAGTGTCCGCTTTGAAGCCCCGCGGTTGCCTTATAACGCGCATGATTAACCTAATTGATAAAATTGGACATATTGCAATCGGAAGTCATCTTTGGTTGAGTTGTATGAAGTATTCTGTTTTGCTGTTTTTAAAATACTTTACGAGCGCATCTTGCGTGCGACTGCTTAATCACTGATACTGTGAAAGGCAGTAAACCACAACCAGTAACTATAACGCCATTGAAAATGTATTATATTACGTAATTCAAGTAGCTAAAATTTTACAATGGCTGGTTTCGGGATTAGCTTTGCCAGTAACAAATGTCTTATTTTAGAAAATGTCTCCCTACGATGGAGTAAGTCACTGTTAAGGTCCACAATACTTATTCATTTCCACAAACACGACAGTGGCGTGAAGGTGATTTTCTTATTATTTTACTTATTGTATAACGCTTGTGCTTCCCGTAATGTGTGCGAGGAGGTGAGCATGGGAGCAAATTTATTCAATAAGCAAATAAGCAGGTTGCGGTATCAACGAAGGGGTACGATTGACGATAGAATTAACGACGGAGTACAATTAACGGACGTTTAAACGGCAATATCCGTCGTTATTAACGAAACGAAGGGGGTATCGTTTCGTTAATAACGACGTTGAAATTCAGTAATGAACGACCGGGCCCACATACACCACTGAGCACGAAGACTGCGCAGGCGAGACAGTCTACCCAGTGAATTTCTGCCTGGGCATTCAATCCTGAGTTCTCCACTCGACTCGAATTTTCGAAAATCGTACCAGTTTCGACGTTTGCACTGCTGTCATTTATTTTTTTGCCAGTTACATTGAAAAGAAAATAATTTGCCTTTTCATAAATGTAAAAATTAGTGTTGTGCTACTAAATAAAATTAAATAACGGCCATTTACTTAGTAAAAGTCCGCCTAATATTAAAAGTCTAGTAAATAGTAAGGTTTTGGAAACAAAGTTAGTAAAAGTAAGTAAATGTGCTGCCGGAATAGTAAAAAGTAAGTAAATATTAAGGTTCAGTGTTGAATAAATAAAAATCAATTACTAAATTATTTACTAATTCGTTTTATCAACGTTACGGAAAATTGGCGTGTCAGCCGCCGCCACTCGCAGGTAAAGTGGGTGTGCGCAGTAGTCGGCTGCCAGCCTGCCGTCCTCAAAAGCAGCAGTATTTACTTTTCAGTATGCACCTGTATAGCTCGATTAATGCATAAGAAATTTATCTGCATTATTTTCAGTAGTCTGTTGCGCTCTGAAACTAGCGAAATTCGAAACTGTCAATGCTAAATTACATTTATTTAGTAAATTTACTTTAATTTAGTATGTAAATGTCCCTGCGAAAATTGAAATAAAAAGTAAAAGTAAGTAAAAGTCCCGAAAAATTTTGAATAGTAAGTAAAAATAAGTAAACTTTCCAAAGCAGATAGTAAAAATAAGTATATTGGCAAGGACTTTTACTACCCAACACTAGTAAAAATCATTGCAAAAACTAATACTTTACTGTTGCAGCAATGTGCTATAGCAAGTCTGTAGCCTGTGCTGTGCATATTCACCATCTTTCAAGTGCAACAGCGAGTCACGCATTCCAGAATGGAATGATAGTTCTGTTACAGTACTTCTGTATAACGTCTGTGCGGAAAACTCAAATCGCATTTCCTTCTAACGTGTTTGTACCACATAAAAAAATCGTGCATTTTGTTATTTTTGCGCTGGTAAACGAAATTGTTTTGACATTGGTACAAAATATTGAGCGGAGACCGTCTGATACAATCATGGTTCCTCACGTTAATAGCAGGAGCAGTAAACTGCTTAGTTTATAACGCAACCTCTTATTCCAATCAACGGCACATTAAATTAACAACGTTAAAATCGTCGTTAATTTTGCCGGTAATCGCAGGGCCGTGCAAAACGCAACCTACTTAATATGTCTCTTGGCGGCGGAAACAAAAAACTGAGCGGACAAACAGCATTTATTTCGAGTGACAACAGCAAGGAAACAAATACATATGATGAGTACAACAGAAGAAAACTAGGCGTTCATATCGGAGCGTGGAGTCGATGCGTCCGACAGGAGAAATACAGGAGAGGGTGGGTGGGGACAAAAATTTGCAGACTGATCTCTTGGTACAGATCATTCAGTCGCTTATCTAAGGTCAGCTACGCGGATGCATGGTCCCAGCGTGGAATCCGGTTAATGGGCATGCAAAGAATGGTGACAATGGCAAGAGGGTCATTCCACCGTTATAACCGAACTTGCGCGTACCGGGCAGCGCACGGCCGTAACAGAACGAAAAACACCTCCGCAGAATGGTCCTTCCGAATATGTGGTTTGGCAACATACTGTCTTCATAATTTGTCAGTTTTTCAGATTAAAATGATCTCTCAAGAACCTACTCAACATTTCGCTGTTGCCAGTACGTTGAACTTCTCCATCGAATAGGCCATTCTTTTTGAAACCAGGAGCACTGTGCAGTTATTTGGCTTACTTCGCAGAGTAATTCGCATAATTTGAGATGGCAGTCAATGGTGAACAAGTAAAGTTAAAAAACCACGAGGAACAGTGTTCACAGCAAGATACGAATGGCACTCGTGTTGCGGCGAGTAGTGTGGATATGCGTCGGGAATGGCAAAATCTGCGAGCTTTGAGGGTATTATGTGATGTGGAGCTGCGTGGGGCCGAAGTACAGTCTACAGGGATTCCATGTCATCGCAGCGTCCTCTGTGTGCACAGTGGGTATTTTCGCACCATGTTTCTGTCGGGAATGAAGGAATCCACACAGGAAGTTATCCAGCTGCGGAACATCTCCCATACCATTCTATCCGAGTAAGTCTCGTTTTCTCCAAGTTGGACGTTTAGTTACGCCGTCTTGCGGTTGCGATTAGGCAATTTTTTCTAAAATGTACTGGGAGTTTGACGTTCAGTCTGTTTTCCGTGTGCTTCGTGCGCGCGGACCTTATTGCGGGTTTTTTTCTTGCTGCACAAAGTACTTCGTAATACTATCAAGTTATGTTGGCAGGTTAATTGACTATTGCTACATGGAAGATATCCTCCTCACCGACAGTAATGTGCAGTCATTGCTTATTGCCGCATCGTTCCTCGACATTGTCACCATCGTAGACGCCTGCTGCAAGTTTATGGAAAACCGCATCGACGTTCAGAACTGCCTGATGGTGTACTGTTTTGCGGATTCCGCTGGGCAAAAGAACGCTGCGTTAGCACGCCAAGCCAAGGCTTTGATTCTCCAGTGTTTTGTTTCTGTTTCTCAGCAGCCGGAATTCCTTGAAGTGCCAGACGAAAAGGTATTTATTTTACGCCATGCTACGATTCTATCAGTAGCGTAAATTTTACATTATTGGATAATAATACTGAATATGAAGTTGCGAGATCGTTCAGCGAAGCATATCAGATGGGCCCACATCTTTGTATTTGGCAGGTTATCGACATCATTCGCTCCGACGATCTTCAAGTGCCTTGTGAAGACCAGGTTCTGCTCGCTGTCATCCGCTGGCTCCAGCATGATCCAGTGCAGCGTCGCTGTAAGTTCTGGGAGATCTTGCAGTGCGTCCGGCCCACCTACCTCAGCCCACGGTGCAGCAATGATTACTTGCTGGCCTGCATCAACGCATTCAAGGATTGCGCCGGTGGAGAAGCACTGCTGCGGCAGTCGGATTATTTGCAGGTTTTACCGGGATGCGACGCGGGGGTACTGTCGTCGCGCAGTGTTGCTCGGAAGTCGTATGGTAGGTCTGTAGCCGACAGAAGTATTCTAACGCTTTTCTAAGTTGCCGTGATCGGTGTAGGAATTGAGAACATTATTATTTGTGCCGGAGGGCATCGCGATACGTCCTGGACATCTCTGATGGACAGCGTCGAAGGCTTCAACCCCATCACTTCCAAATGGAGGCAGTTGGCGCAGCTTCCGTACAGCGTAGCCAAAACCGGTTTGGTGGTCATCAACAATGAGCTGTTCCTCTGCGGCGGCATTATCGGTTTTGATGATTCGCGTGTGACGCCGCGAGCGATTCGCTATGACCGTACTTGTTGGACCGATGTGGCGCCGATGCACACTGGCCGAGGTAACGTTGGTGTTGCTGCAGTTGCTGGCCACATTTACGCCGTGGGTGGCCATGGGACCGATACGCACACGCTGGCCACCGTGGAGCGCTACGATGTAACCACCAATCAGTGGACGTATGTGGCGTCCTTACCAACGCCACTGGTGAAGTTCGCCATTGTCGGCTACGACGGTCAGCTGTTTGTTTTCGGTGGCTGTACGTCGAATGTTCTTACGGCTACCGATTTCGCATTCTGCTATGACCCAAATGCGGATGTCTGGTTTGAGTTGCCCAGGATGCCAACTGCACGCTTTCGCGCCTCTGCCTGTGTCGGATGCGACGGGTGGATTTACGTTATGGGTGCGAACGGCGCGAAACATTTCCGAAGCTGTACGAATTAACAGTTGTTTCTTTTTATTGCATTGACAGGTGGAAAGAGCGGTAGCGCCTTGAGCTGTGTTGAAGCTTACAACACCACGACGAAGCAGTGGATTAAGAAATGTAAGTGGTACCGCTGTTGTGGTACAATACACTAGTTTGAGGAATTCTTTTTAAAAAAACTAGCAGTACAGTAAACTAGCTACGCTTAGATAGCGTGTTGGAAACTGTACGATGCCGCTTTATCATTGGGTTGCAGGTGATATCTGCCGTCCGCTGCGTTGTGCCAGTGCTTTCTGTGTGGAAAACAAAATTTACGTTCTGGGTGGATTAAACCAGGCCAGTGTCGCTACGAACACGATTTACGTTTACGACGTGTTTTCGGACACATGGACAACCTCGGAATGCCAGCTTCCTGTTGGGAAATGGGCGTTTGGCTGTGCTGTCGTGGGAATCGTAAAGGATAACAGCGAGCACTTGTATTAATTTCACTGAATATGGTCGATATTCATTTGGATGTCACTCATGTCAGTAAGAAACCGCTTGATGAGATTTCTTTGTGGCCGTTTTATAAAACATGCTAACTTTCACGAATAACAGGAATGCTTGAGTTGGTTAAATAAACGACATAATCATTGGTTAACCCTTTTGTTGACTATCTGAATTGTTGACTATCTGAATTGTTGACTATCTGAATTGTTGACTATCTCATCATAGTGCGCTGTTCGTTACTCGCATTTTGTTAAGGTAACGTTTTAAATCAACATCAGTGAAGGAACTAACAATTAACATGACTTAACAGCATTCGCAAAACACAAGAAACGCAAAAGACCGATGAAGGAACTGCAGTGGCAAGAAGCCCGACGCCGGAAGCGCCACGTTAATTTACCGAGTTGTCATTGGGTTTCATTCCACTTTACGGAAAATCTTAAAATCGAAAACGTTTGTTTTTAAGTTTTTGAGTAGGAGAGTAGGCTTTCTTCCGTGCCTTTAAAATGCAGCAGAATTTTCCTCCGGAGTCCTGACTGACATAGGAGGCGAAAGTAAAGCTGTCCAAGATTTTGATGCCCAGAGCTTGGTACGTAGCAACTACGTCAACGCAGTCGACGCCGTTTCGTGCTATCCGCCGCCCGCCGGACATTTTCTTGTTGTGCATGCTAAGCCGCCATCTGACAATTAGTGATTCTCAAGCTGCTAAATGGCTGTACAATCCGCACGTATTGGGCTCCATGCAAGTAGACGGTGTGCTCATTGTCCCCGCGTCCAGCCCCAGCCAGGTAAGTGCCTCCGTGATACGACGCCGAATGCCGCTTTGTGATCCGTTGGCCATTTGTCAGGATATCCACGGCGCGAACCACCGGATTGCCAGCACAAAGCTTCCGGGCTCTTCCTCCTTCCATCGCCACGATCACATCTGGTCCATCTACTGCGAGAACTGTGGTCGGACACCAGTATGGGTTTTCGGAGTCAAAGTTCACGAAGACGTTGTCGCGGTAGGTCAGGTTGGCGGGTGGACGAGGAATCTTCACATTCACGTACTTGCCTTCTTGCCTAAGATGGAAAAGCCTTCTGGCTGAATCTCCGGGATTTCAGTGAAACTCTCCGTTCTCGATAAACCTCCGCTAGGTATTGCGTGAGACACAGTTCCTCTCCAGTTCGAACGTGTGACACAGCCATAAACCAGCATTCTGCGCCTGGCGTAGAGTAGTGCACTGATTAACTTGTCAGCTCAGAGAATGTTCGCTCACCGACCTAGAGTAGACGTTCTGCTTGGGACTGTACAAGAGAAACCGGAAGCTTAGATTGTTATTGACTGCCAACTGTAATCGCATCACAACACGGGTGATTATGCTTTGACAATGCATTCGAACCCTTAGAGAATGAATATAAAGACAAGGCATCATGGGAAGTCACAAAAATAAAGTCATACAACAACCATTCCGCAACAGATACACCCGAAGCACAACAATAACATTTCTCTGTACTGTCTTGCTCGGGAATCGGGCCCATTACGCATATTGCATTCCCGCGCTGTGACCTCATCTGCACGATAGAAAACCCAAGTACAAGTTCATTTTTCAATCCAACGCAGGTAAACAGCCAGAAAAAGGAAAACTATTCTGCCATATGTCTAGTGCAAAAACGTAGAAAATTAGGCGAGATTAGCGGCATCCAGTGAACGCTTCCTCTTCCCATTCTCGGTATTTCCTTCACCGTCATTCTTGTGGGCCGCTTTCCATGCTGCTCCGACAGCATCCTCCAAGTGCAATGCCCCGAATGGCGCTTTACACGGCACACCGGCGTACCGGACAATGTGCTCGCCTGTGGTGGAGTGAGGCATTTCGTACGTTGCATCTTTAACGATGCCGCTGTCATACCAGCGGACCGGTCGACCGCGTGTCAAGATATCCGAGGCACGAATAAAGTGGTCCAATTGTGCTTTTCGTATGGCTCGGCTACCGGCAACCATACACACGACTGCCGCCCCACGCGAGCCAAGCACAGTTGCCGACTGCCAACGGAAACTATCCCATACAAATCCTTCTTCATCCGCCTTGAATTCTAAATGCTGGACGCGGATGACCGGTGGTCGGCGGGGCACCGTGGAAAATCTCAGTGGTTCTGTTTTGGCGGTGGCGTGCTTGTATACGTATACACTCAGCAGTACTGATTCTGACAGCAGATGACTCTGTAGCGAAACACAGGATTTTGTTTTTTGTTTGTACAGTCAAGTTATGTAGGCTTCTTGTTGGAGTCTGGATTATATACAGGTTTTCCTGGTGCATGCGTATAAACAACCGCAAATAGACATATTATGGTATTTATGGGGACACCGTACCTTGGCAGGACCGTCCGCTAGTTGGGTATCAGTGAGAAGAGGGAATCTGACCAGATCCAGAAGAGGACCCAAGGCGAGACGGAGACTCTGGGGCAGGGATTTGTCTGGCTTCCCCGAGTTGAAAGGCACGCGGCCCGAGCCCATCTGCAATACATACTAAATACTGATCTATCGTCGGTAGCAGTATATATCAAAGTTGGCGCTTGAATGATGGACACTGCACTGCGTTACCGCAGTGTGTTACTGCGGTTACCACAATGCGTAACCGCGCTTCGCAGTTCATGCTATGTGTTTAAAAAGTGTGACGTGGCGCGCCGTAGTGCGAATTTAAGCTTTATCCGTAAATTTCTGATGTTCGCTGGGTTTAATAATGCTTAATTTGTCGACAGGCTTGTACTGTACATTTAGTATTGTGGAGGTTAATTATACAACAGCAAAATTTGATCGACATATGATATGTAATACTCTAGCAAACCTAGAAAAGGGTTGACCGGCTCATCCACTTACTTCTCGACTGCTTTATAGATGACATTCTCCTCAACAAAGAGAGTATCTCGCTCCCAGATCATCTGCAGTGCCTGTTTCCCTAATCCACGGAACTGTGCCGACGGGAGAACGATGTCAGCCTTCATATCCACGAAATGCAGACAGTTCTCCACGACACTTTCTGCACTTGCACATACACCCCACTTCAGTGCCTACAGGAATGCGCATATGTACAACGGCACGCTGCAGCGACTATACTGTTCAGTTTGTAAAGTACAACTTACATTTTCCAAAAACATCAGGCACGTATCAGCGCTAAGATAGCCGTGGATGAATTCGTAGCATTTCTCCACCAACACCGGCAAATCATACTTGTCGGCGCACTTCATCGTGGGAAAGACATCCTTTCCGTCAATCGAACGCAATCGGTATAGACAAAACTGCAAAGCGGTGAATTTAACCATACAATTGGACCATTTTTCCCACATAAACGTACCTCAGCATATTTTCAAAGGCTCTGGGAGGAATGTCGGGTATCTCGATGGCAGCGTCCCCATTTTCAGGTAAATTTCCGTAGAACATGGTGTGGAACACGTCGCTGCTGCTGCCCAAGACAAGCCTGCAACAGTCCCACCTTAATCAGCTTCTCGACTCCATACATTGCTGCAGTTTGGGAACAGATCGTATTCCGCAGATCTTTACGTACTTGTGGGCTCGTATTGTTTTAGGTTTTCCAAACTGTCGTCCCACAGCAAACTGCACGTCACTTTGTTCGCCACTTGTTAACAGCCGACGCATCCGCTGGTCGATCTTTTCCACTGTACCCCGCCGCTCCGTGCTGGCGGCAGACGCTGTTGTCAAAGTCTGAGACATCGTTAGTGCTGCTGCAAAAAAATGGAACGTGATGAAACTTATACTTGTACGGTGAATTAAAAAACAGCTTTGCAGCAGCAGAAAGTCTTTAAACAACAACAGCTCAGTGACTCAGTCAAACCGGAACCAAAACAACTGGAATTCCGCTACACTGTTCTGTCACGATTTCCCACACAACTGAACGCATGCAGGTACAGTACTTACCGTTAAAGCAAACAAGCAAGACGATTAAGTCCTTGTAATTGTAGAGAACTTACAAAAACCGACTGCAGGCTTGGTTTAAACGCTTTGTACTACGTTTTTTCCTCTAGACAGACTTGTCTAGAGTTCTTGTTTTTCCTTACAATTCAATTTATTTTTGGTAAGCTTTTTCGAACAAATTACAAGCCCTGCCATTTCTGGTTCATACCAGATTGGCAGGGACAAACCATCTCGCGGAATTGTTCGCCACGAGCCCATCGTACTGGATCAACTCACTTACTGCCTTCCAGCACATCTCTCATTCCTTGATACTCTTTACTGCTCTTACTCATGACTGTTGATCTGATGTCGTACTGTTTTTCTGCCTGTTTTATGGAGCCATGCGGGGCCTGGAGTTGGGGCCACGGGGTGAATTTAGCTGGCCATGGGGGCGGACTGCGGGGGATTTCTGGGCGCTGTGCTCGATGTGATCTGGGGTTAGTAATTCAACGCTCTGCGTTTCGACCATTAACCAGTGACCTAGCTAGTGCAGTGCTTTGGCGTTCCGTGTGGGCTCCCTCGTGTTTGGTGAGGGTGCGAACCGTGGATCTGGACTCGGGAACCCTGGAGGACCCTGGCATTTTCGTCATTTCGTCGCTCATTTCATTCAACTGTCTGTGGTCATCTTCGCGAACCTCCTGGCTGGTGAATCTTCCGAGCTCTGTGGACTGGCGAATGGGACGTGGAAGTCTGGAGCGGGATTTTCTGCTTGTTGCGCACGATGTGATCTGGGGTTATTAATTCAACGCTTTGCGTTTCGACCGCTAACCAGTGACCTAGTTTGTGCAACATGTGGGGAATCTGTCTTTTAGACTGCTGCTTATCTCAGTTGTCATGTTTTCAGGACTGGTAGATTAGCTGTCTGCGAATTTTTGGTTGAAAACCTGTATTCCATGTGGTTAATCATTAATAAACTGCAGGCAGTCGGGCTCGATCGAACGGAAAGTTTCAACGCCTTCTGACACCAAGGTATGACTCATACGAGGCAGCCGACATGACGACCGCAGCGCCTGCGCCGGCCATCAAAGAGCACTGCCGCGCCAAGGAGGTTGCGTCCGAGCCGCACATTTGTGATGTTTGCGACTTTGCGTTTTGCTGCCAGCAAACACAAACAGCACAAAACCTGTAGCAGGTACAGTACTCTTACTTCAAAAACCATAACGTGTGGTGTGAGTCCGTTTGATTAATTAGTTCTCAATCTTTCTGGCTTGCTACAGGAACGGCTTTTCTGTCGCGTTTCATAATACGAACTATAAAACGGGAACATCCGTACTTAGCTCTCTGCTTGTTCTGCATCGTCCGCATTTGTTGTTCTGTGCTTTGGTAGAGTGATTCCACGTGACGTTCGAGGATGTCATCCATTGGGGCTGGTGAACAGGTCGGCCAAACTGACCATTGTTCTCAGAAAGATGAGAGTGCCACGCGTATTGGAGCTAGTAACGTGGATTTGTGTCGCGAATGGCAGAAACTGCGGGCTGCAAGAACGTTCTGCGATGTGGAGCTGCGAGGTGCCGAAGCACAATCTCCCAGGGTTCCTTGTCATCGCAGTGTTCTCAGTGTGCATAGTGTGTATTTTCGCACCATGTTTCTCTCCGGGATGAAAGAGTCCAAACAGAAAGTCATTCAGCTGCACAACATTCCCCACGCTGTTCTGTCCGAGTGAGTCTTATCTTTCGCAAGCGAAACATTTTGAAAACCTAAAAGTGCTTTTTGACCAAAAGTGGTGAACCGACAACCGAATTTTTGGCTAAGGAATGTTTTTCAAGTGTGATCTGGACTACATAAACATCAGATCGTATAATTATTATTTCGTGCTTGCGCAGCTCTTTTAACACTATGTTTAATTTCATGATGGCGCCTAGGTGGTGAAGATGTTTCCGTACGAGCACTGTCATCGTTTAATCGTTGTTTTACAGGTTGATTGACTACTGCTACATGGCGGACCTGCTTCTCACCGAGAACAACGTACAGTCGCTGCTGATTGCGGCTATGTTTCTGGATATTGTCCCCGTCATGGATGCCTGCTGGAAATTTATGGAAGATCATATGCATGTCAAGAATTGTCTGATGCTGTATTGTTTTGCCAGTTCCGATGCTCACAAGAATTCTGCACTGGCCGACAAAGCCAAAGAGTTGGTTCTCAGACATTTTATGAGCATCTCGCAAGGACAGGACTTTCTGGAAGTGCCAAAAAATACGGTAAGTGGTTTTGATTTAGTTATCATCACTGCAAATAAGATTCCGTGCAACTATACCGGACTTTTCCCATTGCAATGGCACTTGGGGGTTTGTATGTTATTTTTGCCAGGTAATTGACCTGATTTGTTCCGATCGGTTATGGGTTCCGCGGGAAGACGATGTGATGGTGGCCGTTGTTCGATGGCTGCAGCACGATTTCGAGCAGCGACGTGGGCACTTCTGGCAGATTTTGCAGAACATTCGGCAGTCATATCTCAGTCCGCAGTGCAGTGATGACTAGCTGCTGGCCTGCATGAAAGCGTTCATGGATTACCTTGACGCAGAAAAGGTTGTGCGGTCTGACGCCATCGAAGCTCTGCATTCGTTTGATTATCTAAATGAAATGCCGGGATATATCAGACAGCCACCCTCTGTCCGCCACACTGCAAGAAAATCGTATGGTGAGTTTTCTTTGTACCAGCGTCAGACCGAATCCAGTATTCCGTGTTAAAATTTAATTTAGGGACATTGTTCTGGCTTTTTAGCCTTCGAGAATATTATCGTTTGTGCCGGCGGCCGTCGTGATTCGACCTCGGCATCGCTGATGGACAACGCAGAATACTTCAACCCGCGGACTTCAAAGTGGAAATGTTTAGCACGATTACCGGATAGCGCTGCCAAAGGTGGTTTGGCCATCATTAACAACGTCCTGTTCCTGTGCGGTGGCATTATCGGTCAACAGGACACGGATGTGACAGCAAGGACAATTCGCTATAACAGCCTTTACGATCACTGGAATAATAGGGCGTCGATGCAAACAGCCCGTGGTGACCTCGGTGTTGCCAGCGCTGATGATCATATTTTTATTTTGATCATATGATCATATTGGGTGGTCATTGTGGCCTGGCTCACACTTTAGCCACAGTAGAGTGCTACAGTGTGACCAACAATCAATGGACGTATGTGAAATCTTTACCAACACCTTTGGTGAAGTTCGCGATTGTCTGCTGCGATGGTCAGCTGTTCGTGTTTGGAGGTTGCACGTCGCACGCACAGATAGCTACCGATTTGGCATTCTGCTACCAGCCGACTTCGGATATCTGGATTGAGCTGCCCAAGATGCCTACGGCGCGCTACCGCGCTTCAGCCTGCGTCGGTTCTGATGGATGGATTTACGTGATTGGTACTCAGATACTAACTTTACTTCGTTAATCGTCCAAGGCATAACATGGCGTCCGGTAACTGATTGTTTGAAGCTTATGTAAAACAGTAAAAGTTACCAATGGCTCTTCAGTGCCGAAGTAAGGCGATTTCACTGGCTGCCCCTCCGTACATATATACCTTCCTAAAGCGTTTCACTGCAGCTTATTGCTTAAGTGTTAAGTTTTTTTATTTCACAATTAAAACTCGATCGCTTTTTAGGCAGATGTGCCGGCAGTCCTGTGACCGCTTTAAGCTGTGTCGAGGCTTTTCATCCGCGGACTAAACGATGGGCCAAGAAATGTAAGTTGTCTTTATCGGATCTGTGATTTCCGCACAACTAATGCAGGCCATGGCGAGACTTTCTTGGTCGCAGGTGACATGAATCATCAGCTGTATTCCGTCGGCGCTTGTTGCATCGGCGACAAAATATATGTGCTGGGCGGCATGAGGAAGTGAAGCTCAAAAAACGATCGATACGTATGATACATTTTCGGAAACATGGACGATCAGTGAACACCAGCTACCACGGGGAAAATGGGCCTTCGGCTGCGGGGTACTGGAGCACAACCAAGGGTTTCATGTGTAAATTGGCGAACTGAGTAGAAAGGCTAAGAGTGGACGCTCGAAAAAATGTGCTGGTTTATTCTGTTATATATTGTATGGTTTCTGCAAAGCGGTGTAACCAAGTTAAGAGTAGACGTTTTCTTATTTTTGCTGTAATGGAAACATTTTGTGCAAGCAAAAATCCTGAATCTAAAAGGCCGGCACAAACCGTATGAGACGCATGTTTGATCACCCTTGTTTACTTAAGCAAATGTCTATGAAGACAGATCAAGCACCCAAACGCTAGTACTGTAGTCATCGGTTACGCTTTACCGTTATGAGGATGGGTGGGTGCTGAACTGATTGGTTAGCACAAGGTCATTGCTGTTTTGCTGTCCAGGCAATTTTGATGAGGCTTCGCTACAATTAGTTGCGATCGAGCAATATAAAGAGCACTGAGCGATCGAGCATTACTGTTATGGATCCATTACAACAAAATGCTTTTTGCAAATTTGCGGAATTCAAGAACGAACGGTACTGGTATCATGGCATATTGCACCGCACAACATTAGTAGATATGGACGTCTTCGTACACATTAATTTTTCGAGACGTGATGTTTTGCTTGTATCCACAGTATCCCGCCCGCCGTATCCCACGGTATCTTCTACGTCTTCCTCATGTATCCCAACCATATTTTTCCTTTTGTTTGATTGCTGAAGTATTTCTCAGAAAAAACGTCAATTAGTCAGGCTGCCAAATAACAGCGCTGCGCAGTAGATTGTTAGTTCTTCAGAGTCGGATTTACTTTGCTCGAGGACCATACAATTAAAAGAACTATTAAGGTAAAGAAAATTATCTAATATGTCAGAATTTGGGCCAGAAAACCGAAAAGAACTGCTGCAGACGCTTGAGCAACTTAAAATCCAGATCACAAGAATATCAAAACTAGAGCAGCCTCCGTTGACAATGCGATGCAGTTTAGCTACCGTGGCTGCATTCTCATTATTCAAAATTTATTTAAATTCCCACGTATGCTTTAGTCCACCGGCTTCAATTTGGGTAAGTTACCTACCCAGTGGCCCTTCAGAGTGCAGTTGACAGACTTGACTTAAAGTCCCTCCTGGGTCAGGGCAGCGGTTTAGCGGTGGGCGTGGTCAAAATGTAGAGCGGTCTCCTTCGCGAGGTCACCGTGCAGCCGTGGGAAGTTCTTTTTGACCATGCTTTGCAAAATACAATTCAGGAGAAAATGGGTGTCAACTTTTGCATCACCGTTCGCAAATTAAGAGCGCGACCTTGGAGACTGAGAAATCCCAATGGCCACTTCAATTTTTTTCGGGCTGAGCTTTGCTTTGGAGTAAAAACGATTTTGCTCCCCGTCGCGTTTTGCGGGTTTGGTCCAGCAAACGAATTTCAGTTTTTCCTCACGAAACAGTCTCTCAATTTTCCTCAAAATAACCCTAATTTCAAGCGCCTAAAGTTGTTCCTGAATTTCTGGGTGAATTATATTCGTTTTAAATGCTGCCATGCATCGTGCAATCGATGCCTTCGATTCGGAAGGTGCTGGTCGCGGCACCGCAACAAAAAGCCGAGTAAATTTACACCCAGAAAATGCGCAAGAGAAAACTGCACTGTAAACTTTTAAAATAGAGGATATTCACGCACAACACGATTCGGCAGAAAAATAAAATGTCGTGCCGCCAACTTGGAGTGGACAGGGTGTACATACTGTATATTAGGAGTTCATCACGGCGTTTTCGCCTGGTTTGTAGGTGCAGTGAGTCGCCCGGCATATTCCTCCAAAGCGTGCTGCTACGGAGATAAAATCTACGTCCTGGGTGGTTATTCCAGGATTACTCAGAAAGTTATGGAAGTTTACGACGTATTCGCCAATACGTGGGTGACCATGGAAAGTCAGATGGCAACTCCAAGGTGGGGCATGTGCTGCGCTGCGGATATCCCAAAGGACAGCGGCGAGCAGCTTTAAATTGCTGGTTAATGGTTCGACTGCCTTGTGTTATTTGGTCTCACTGGAAAGGATCTTTTGTTTGATGCAGTTAATACTGACGAGTGGCACCAACGCGATTACATTGGGAACGTTGCATTTGCATTTACTCTGCCGTTTGCGCTTCGCGAGCTCTTTATAATGCGTTAGTCTTTGCTTTTTCGTATATGTACTATTAAAAAAATTACTTGAAACTAACATTTGTCAGAGACCGCACACTCGAGGCGGTAGACACCTCTTGTGGCTTTGCTCTGTCGCCCGCTCGCGCACGGCTACTCCATTCGTGCCGCGCTATTACGCTGCTCACTCAGCGTATACTTTGTCTACGCTGACCAATCAGCGCATTTCCGCACTCTTGGGGGCGTAGCCCAGCGCCTACGAGCGATCCCATGCTTTACGGCATCAGCTGTTGCGTACCCGCAGCACGCTGCATCATTACCATTTTACTGACTTGCGCGCTCGCAGCTACTTTTTCCACAGTGATACCGCATTGGTTTTCTGTGTTTGTTTGTGGTTGCTTTATTGTTCCCAATAAAGGCGATATTTGCCCCACTTTTCGTTCTGCTTCTGTGTCATATCTGACATGGTAGCAGATTCGCTCGGTTTTCTTTCCTGGAACCTCTGATCCCCAGTGAAGGCATAATCGGTCGAACTACGCTGATTGCCTATAAGTAGGCCAGCAAACCCGCGACCATCATCCCCTGCATCATACAGGCTTCATTGGAAGTCTGCTGCGCGACGGATTATTCATACGGGTCGGTGCCTATAAGTAGGTCCCCCGCAGCTTTGGCTCCCCGCTCAAAAACTGAGTTGGGTACGTCGCAGTTTACCAAATAAGCGCCCTACCGGGTTGCGTTAATACGGGTCAGGCTCATAAGTGGGCCTCCCGCAGCTTTGGCTCCCGGCGCAAAAACTGCGTTCGGTACGGTCCTGTAACCCCATTACGCCCTATCGGGTGCGCTGCGGCCCTTACGGTTGAAAAGGGTGAAGTGGAACGACGGAGCAGCAGTTTGGATCGAAAAACGACCGGTAAGACCTGCTGTGGCGTCGTAGGGCTTTCGTAGAACTTTGAAAAATTCGAGGTTTTCGGAAGAACCCGTAACTTTAACCCTGCATAACTTTTGAACCTTAAGTCCGATTTGCATAGAAGTTGCTTTCTCGGATTCCTCGTAAAATTCTGTCCTAGAAAAATAGAACAGAACTCTCGAAAAATTTTTCCATAATTTTTAACGAATTATCGGCGAAAAACAACCGCCATTTTGTCCAGCCGGAATTTTCGCGAAAAGTCGCGTGACGTCAGCGTGGTTATTTTCCATAAATTTCTGACCAATCAGAACGCGTGGGAAACTTCCCCGTGTTATAATAGTCATAGTGACTCATACTTTTTTTGCAATTTTTGCTCACGGCACGCTACTCGTGACGTAGAGCTTTTTGCAAGACCATTTTGTAACTGACGTCACACTGGTCGGTAACGTAACATAGGGCCATAGGAAGCTAACGCTAAACCTGAGCTCTAGCGTACCTGACCAGCACCGACAGCGATCCAACCCGTTCCGGTCCGGACCAAGACCAAAGATTTACCTAAGTCCCAATACCATGGGCCAAACTCAAAGCGCCTTGGCCAAGGTGATGCCTTACACCAGCCATGAGCAACTCCAACGGAGATTGCTTAGTCCTATGGACGGGCGCCAGCCAAACGAATACACCCGGCCTCGCGGGAAGAACTACGCCATGCGCCAACCAACGGGGCCTTACGGGCTTCGTAGCGCCAGGCCAACCAGCTCTGACCCAGACGAGCCAAACTCGGCCGGCTCTACGAGTTCGGTCGAGGCCAGGGCCAGGCGGGACAAACAAATCCTGCCGGCTGACCTGGAGACCAGCGACGAAAGTCTGGACGCCACCCGGGACGACACATTCCTGGAGGCATCCGACGAGTTGTCCGAGGCCAACCAGCCTCAGGACAGCCAACCTGGTGCCGATAGGACGGCCCAGGCCAACAGTGTCCCTCGGGACTTGGCACAACAACCGGCCATACCTGGTCCGGGCCAAGTCCAACTTGAGGCGCCAACAGCGGCCACAAGTGAGGACAAGACACGCATTGATGGACCAGGGCCAAACGACTTGGCCCGGTCCAACCTTGACGTCCAGGGTCTGATAACACGTCCAACCCTATCGGGCTCGGACCAGATCCAACCTGAGGCACCAACGGTGGCCAAAGGTGGACGCAAGGCAAAGGGCCAAGCCAAAAAGGCTGGTCCAAAGGCACATGACCAGGGCCAACAGCCCGTGAGTCAATCGCCAATCATGTTTGAAGTCGATGGCTCAACCCATACAACGCCATCGCCGACCAATGACGTCATCGGCGCGTCTGGCCCGTCCAAACCGGACCAAGAGCCAATTGTGGACCTGGCACAATTAAACAGGGCCACAGCCAGGATGGACCTTAATCAGCCCGCCTGGGACATAAACAGCGCCAGCGTCACCCCGCCAAAGCTGATCCAGGCAACCCGGCCCGAGGAGATCGACGAAGTCGACCAACTTCGGACCACAGTACGGGACCTGACCAAACAGCTGGCGGACATAGCAGAGGCCGCCCTGGCATCCGAACGTTGGATGCAGGACGAAGTCTCTAAACACAAAGACCTTGCGGTCCAATCGGACGCAGAGGCTAAACGTGTCTCGGCCATACTGGCCCAGACCCAACTTGAGCTAACCCAGCTCAAGTTGTCACCATGTCCCAATGCTGAGCGGGACCAGCTCGGCAGGACAATCCACAGCCTAGAAATGGCTGTGGCGGGACTTGAAGCTTTGCTCACCTCTACGAGGACTGAGCTGGCCAAAGCCAGGGATGACCTGACTGCGGCCCGGACCACAATCGATGAAACCGATTCAGAGGCGGACCGCCTCTCGAATGAAAATGAGCGTCTTACCGACGACTTGGCCAACCTGCAGGACGAAATCAATCGCCTGCGGAACGGCTACAATCTTCTTTATGAGAGCCACCAAAATCTCATGAAGACGATTCAACAAGGAGGACTGTTGAGCCAAACGGTTCAACAGAAGGAGGCACAGAACGTGCAACTCCAGCAACAGATCGTTGCCCTCCAGAGCCAGCTCAAGACCGAATCAACCATTCGGGTCCAACTTGAGCAGAACAGCGCCATTGGACACCAAAACTTTGTCCAACTGGAGCAGGCCTTCAACCAAGCCAAACAGGTGATCCAGGGCCAACACGACCGGATCATCACCTTGGAGGCCAATAACGCTGGCCTGGTCAAAGATTACCAGGCGGCCACCCAACGAATAACCGAACTGAACGAGGACCTGGAAAGGCTAAGCACGGAAAACGCCTGCTTAGACGCGGAGAAATCGCATCTCCAGAACTTACATTCTGAGATGTCCGCGGAACCACCATCCTATCATACCTTTCCGGACTCGGATACACAACGTCGACAAGACAAAGTCGACGAGGCTCTGCGGCAGGGCCAACGCTTCTACCGAGAGCCAGTGTATCATCAGCAGCATTACCAAGCGAATATGGCTGTGGAAGGACCATCGGTTGGACATCCCCCAACGGGGCCAACCATACCTACGCCTCCCAGCCCAGTGAACCAGGGATCATCAACGGCGACAGTAACGCTGCCGCCACCACCAGTCCCGGTCACTACATCAGCCACTATCGGTCCAACGACGATAGTGACACCCGCAACGCAGACTCATCCGTCTACGTCAAGCGGGCCAGGCTTCGACCCAAGCCAGGCAATACCCAGCCACAACTACTTTGGGTCAAGGCCACAGTATCCGTCGTTGTATCCGTCCATATTCCCGAACATGGACTTCACTTTTAGTCCACACCCGGCTACAAGCCAGGCTCACACCAGCGGCATGGATCCAAACCGGACCAGCCTGCCGAGCCCAATGTTCGGGCCACCAGCCACACAAGGACAGATGGGAGGCCAAAGTGGTACACCAACGGTGCAACCACCACTAGTAGGCCAACTAAGCCTATTTGGCCCTCCTACCACGGCGGCAGCCCCAACGGGCCAAGCTCAGCCGCAGATGGGCCAAACCACGCCCACGGGCCAAAACGTGCCCAACCCACCAGGCATACCGCCAACAGCGGCCATGCCACCAGGACCAGCAGCCCAACCAGGCCAGGGCCAAAATGCGCCCATGTTGGTCCAGCTCCCGAATGGAGCATACGCATGGATGGCGTCCAACGGGGCCATCCAGCTTATACCGGGACAGCGAATGTTGGCTCAACCCCAGCAGGTGCCGCAGATACCACTGCAGCTAACACCTGCCCCGTCACCACCGGTCAGTCCAGCTCTCTCAACCAGAGAGCAAATCAAGGAAATGGCCCAAGAGATGGGTAAAGCCACCGCGAGAGCTCAAGTCCGCACCGTGTTGCCAAAATTTGACGGCAACAAAACTATGGTGAAAGGATGGCTTGCACAGGTCCGACGGATCTGTAAGCAGTCGTCCGATCTGAACAAACCAGATCCAGACTTTATGAGCCGCATTTACATGGCCCTATCGGACCCCGTAAAGGAATGGTACACTGGCCAAGCCAACCGCGAAGATGAGGATGGCTGGACAGTGGAGGAGTGGCTCCAGAAGTTTGCCACTCGATATGGTGATGATAATCAGCAGGCCACTGCCATGGGGGAAATTACCCATCGGTACTATCAACACTTGACCGAAACCCCTGAGCAGTATTATGACGCCATGCTGACTCTCCAGACGCGCGCTGGCTTGGACGACACCATGACCCTCCACTTCCTGAGGGAGAATGTGAAAGAGCCAGAACTGCGCCGCGCTCTGGACATCCGGATACCAAAGTCACCGGCAGAATTCCGGGACTATGTCCGGCAATATACCATGGGAAAGCCGGAGTACGAGGGAAAGGCAGGCCGCGGATACCCAACAATCCGAACGGCCATACAAACGCCACTAGCCCAAGTCGTACCACAACAACCGGCACCTTATCCCCCGCAGGCTACGCAAGCCCAAATTGAGGCAACATACGCCGCCATCGCGGCCTTGAACTTGGCCTCCCCACAACGTGGGTCTACACCGCCCAACGGCGGTACTGGCGGCTATGGCCAGGCCCGAAACCAGGGCAACTATGGCTACAGCCAGGGCAATAGCGGCGGAGGACCAAAGGGCAAGTTCTCCAAGGGCCAAAACGCCAGCTTCACCGGAAGCCAAGGCGGCAATAGCCCTGGGGGACAAAACCGAAGCCCAGGAGGCCAGAGTGGCCAACGCCAGACTCTGAGCCCGGAAGAGGCCCGCAGACAAGAGGACATGTACATTGACCGAGTCGAGCGCATGTTCGAACGATGGGCCAAAGATGGAATAATCACTTGCAGCCACTGCCTGTGGGGAAACCACACAACCGAAGGCTGTGGCTATGCAAACAGGCCATACGGCGAAAATCCAAACCGAAAATGGTACTTGGATTGGCGAAGCCGTTACACAAAGGGCTACCCTACCGGGTCAGCAAACCCTAACCGCTTCGGCTTAGTGCCACCCAAACAACCCAGACCACAACGTGGTAATGGGGAATGGCAGCCGAAGACAGTCCACCGGCTCAGGAAATGGGTCCGGTGGCGGCAACCGGCAGAATGGTCCAAAACAGGGATACCAGACGCCAGCCAATGAAAGGCCAGCGCTCCCACCTATACCGGACCAGCTGGTGAAGCCAAATGGTAGCGGAGGCGGCCCCAACCGGGCCAGCCCAACCGCGGGAAACGCTTAAGGTCGGGGAGTATCGGCAACTCACCTGACTTAAGACCGGAACCTAAACCGCCGGACATAACCCCTGTACAGTCACTAACCCACATGGATCCCAAACTAACCCACATGGCTCAACAGCCTACTAGCGGATCCAGGCTTTGCGCCAAACCAGCGCCTAAGCCACCTGGCTCTAAAAATGATGCCAGGCCGACAGTCGTTCAGCTGGCGACCAAGTCGTTTTTCGGAGCCTCAACTAACCCTAAGGCCAACCGATCCCCAAAACTCGGAGCCTCAACCAACCCTAAGGCCAACCGAACACGTGGCAAAGCGAGACGTCGCACCACGAACATGACGTATCCACAATCGGCGTCAGACACATCCTCCGACAGCGCACCGGAAGGATGGTCCGTACAAGATACGGACAGTGAGGTCGGATCCTTAAAAGATTGGACAGCCGAACCTCTTGAGGCGTCAAGTCCCCGCACCTGCTGGCCCCAGACCGGTGGACGACAGCTCGGCACCACACCAACGGTGCGAACTATCAACAGCTCACGGACCTTCCTAAACACCAAAAATATGTTTTCGACCCTACGGGTAGCGGAAACATCACCACAGGAAGAGTCCGTCCAACAGGAGCCTCCATCACCCCAGTACGCTCCTGACGATCCAGGACCAGTGTCGCTAATCCCCATTGTACCGGTGATGCGGGAAGTGACAGTTGGTCTCGACGAAAACCGCAAACCAAAGACCGTAAGAGCATGGACACACAAAGTCCAAATTGGACTAGTCCACACGCTCGCTATGCTGGACACCGGAGCGGAGACATCCCTCATTAGCCAGCAATTCTGCACCGCCAATGGCATCAAAATGGAGCCATTAGGACGGAACACCAAAATCCTTGGTGTTGGCGGTCAAACCGCCTTTGTGGTCTCCCACTGCTGCACCGTACCGGTGACACTGCAGGGATACAAGAGCCACCACACGTTCTTCGTCCAACCGACGTTAACGGACGTGCACGTACTACTTGGTTGTGACTATCTCCACTCCAAGTTTACGTTCATCCTCAAGCCAAACGAAGAAATCGTTTGGGACGCGGTAAAGTCTATCCCGATACCAGAGGCACCGGGACCCGATGATGAAGTGAGAGTTAATCGGCTTGATCACCCGACGAGTTCTCCTTCTACCTGCTGGGAATGCCTGGACACCATTGAAAGCCTCATATGGGAGCTGCGCGTCCATAACGCAATCGAGCGTTACATGACTCAATTCCGTGCAGGCATACTCAAGCCAAATCACGGGATAGTAAAGACTATCCCGATACCAGAGGCACCGGGCCAACGGCCGGTGCCTGACAGAGAAATTAAGGAGAAACTGGTCCAGCGATACAAAACTTGGTTTACGGGGGTTAGAAACTTCCTCGAATACCGCGCTGGCCGGATCCTTGCCCTAGAAGAGGGCTGGCTTGAAGAAAAAGGCGCACCACTAACGTGGCCGCAGATTGCCGAACAATATGGACCATTCGCCCAAGAACTGGATGACTTGGTCCAAGAAGGAGCTTTATGGGAGGACGAACGTCTAGCCCTAGTGTGGGAGTACAGAGAGTACCACATGGAAGCCCCGAAAGCACTCCAAAAGATGTGCACGGAACTCTTCGATGACATAATAACACTTCGAAGACAAGTGGCCCAACATCCTGGCTTAACCGTCAGCATATGGCCAAAGTACGACCTGAGCCTGACTAACGTCAGGACCATACCGGAACCATTGCCGGAAGCTGCACCGCATATAGCGACAAAAGTGCGCTTCAATGATGGCCCACACCCTGAACAGGGAGGCCACCGAAGGGACACCAGCCAGAACGAGCAGGACCCTTCAGCGGAGGAAGTCCAACTGACTTGTCCTCTATGTGGAGACGGCGTTGAAGCAGTAATACGGGCCATACAGACCCGTTCGACTCAACGTTGGGCAAGAGGCCGACCAGCCTCGCCACTCCCTAACGGGAGCCGTCCAACCACTTCGGCGGAACCGGACGAACCTGAGAAACAGGAAATCGCAACCGGGACGCCCTAGATCCAAAAGGTGGATCTCATGACCACACCGGCACCAACGGTGACCGGCAGGCCGCCAACCTCTAACGAGGACAATGGCGAGCCAAAACATGAGCAGGACGATAAACCCGAGTCTACTGATTCGGACGTCCAAAGCTCAAGTGACTCACCGGACACGGACTCCGATAACCAATCATCGGAGGAGTCAAGTGATGACGAGGAGGACACAGAAATTCTCCAACTCCGAGCCGAGGCAACGGTAATCCGCAAACTGCGGACCGAACGTCCAACTGACTGCCTTAAGGAGGAGAGAGAAGTTGTCTTCGTCCACCAGCGGTACACCTTACCAGCATACTCAACCTGCTGGATTAAGGTCCGGTCCTATCGGACTATGGACCCGGGACGGCCAATCCACTTCAAATCGCTGAGACGACCACACCGCTTGGTCTTACCGATCGAAGCGGAGGTCCAAACTCGAAATAGCGAACACGCGTGGATTCAGGTCCAAAACAAGTCCCGACGCGACCAAATCCTCCGCAAAGGTGCAAAGATTGGCCATATGTACTATAGCGACATATATGAGCCAGACATCAAGGAGGACGGCGTAGATTGGTCAATTCCCAACGCCGACGCCTTACCATGGCCAAAAGCGGCGGGGAACAATCCAAATCGGTACCGCACCATTAACGACCATGCTATGGTCCGGGCAACTGTAAAAGTGGAACTCCCACCGGAGTCCATTACCCCGGTCCAAGTCAGCATTGACTTTCCTGTCGACCCAAGACAGAGACTTATGTACCTCGGAAGCCAAGACACCAAACGGAGTCTGGCCATGCTCGACGGACCAGTCCAGCATGATGGCACTAGTTTCACCATACTGGTGTCAAACTACTCCAAAGAGCCCCATATACTCCGGAAAGGAGTTAACATGGGCCAAGTGGAGCCATACGAGGAAATCTCGGACGAAGAATACGCCCGAATCAATTCCCTCCAAACCGGAGAGGAAGATCCAGAAGTGGAGCGTGAAATCCGCGCCCACATCGCCAACGCACATTTTGGCGATCACCTGACCGAGGAGCAGACCGCTCTACTCCGTCAGGACTTATGGGAACTCAGGGCCATATTCCCGACGTCCAAAAAGCCTTACGGCGACGTCAAAGGAGTGACCCACGTCATAGAAGTTGGCGACGCTGCACCAATCAAAATGAACCCAACCCGAACGAGTTGGAAGGGACGAGAGTTCATAAATAAGCACGTCCAAGAAATGTTGGACCAAGGCGTGATTGAACAGTCCATGGCAGCGTGGAGTTTCCTAGTGGTCCTCGCTTCAAAGAAAAACGGCGACGGGACCATGGGCACCAGGTTCTGCATAAACTACATAAAGCTGAACACGGTGACCAAAAAGAACAATTACCCATTGCCCAATCCAGACGAACTCCTGGATCAATGCGCAGGAAACGCCTACTACGGCAAGGTAGATTGTCAGTCCGGATTCTGGCAAATCCCTATGGACCCAGCGTCCATAGACTACACTACCTTCGTGACTCCAGAAGGGATGTTCCGGTTCAAACGAATGCCGTTTGGCGTCTGCAATGGGCCAGCCACATTCCAAATGACTATGGACAAGATTATGGCGCCGGCCCGCAAACAAGGCGGCGTCTTCGCATACGTCGACGACGTGATATTCTTCGGCAAAACATTCGAGGAATTTAGGAAAGCGTTCAGAAACACGCTTCTCTGCCTCAGAGACGCCGTATTCACGATAAAACCGTCGAAATGCGAGTTTGGAATGGAAAAACTCCAATTCCTTGGACACATCCTCAGCAAGGACGGTGTCCATACCGATCCCGAGAAGGTAGCGGCCATCGCCGAGAAACTACCGCCCAAGACCGAGCGTCAACTTCGCTCGTTTCTTGGACTCGCTAACTATTACCGGAAGTTCATTCAGGGCTACGCCCAGAAGACTTCCAAGATGTATGAACTCCTGCGGAAGGAAAGTTCGGTTAAGAACGACTGGACTGATGCCCACACCGCCGAGTTCAATGAAATCAAAAAGGCCCTAACGGAAGCCCCAATATTGGCCAAATTCGATGTAACCAAGCAGACCACCATCGAATGTGATGCAAGTGGCGCTGGCATCGGAGCCATACTCAGCCAGGACTCGAGGCCAATTGCCTACGCAAGCCGTGTCCTACATGGAGCTGAGAAAAACTACGGTGTGACCGAATGGGAATGCTTAGCCGTAGTATGGGCCGTCCAAAAGTTTAAACACTACATCGACCACGGGCCATTTACCGTAAGGACGGACCATAGAGCCCTAACCAACCTGCTCAGATGCGAGTCCAACCGACCCGGCATCAACCCTCGTCTTACTCGATGGGCCCTCGCCTTACAGGGACGGGACATCACCATCGAGTACAAGCCAGGCACATTCTGCGACAATGCTGATGCTTTGTCCAGATGGCCACTCTAACGGGACGATGACAAAGGCCCACACGAAGAGTTGGACCAAGTCCCTTCGAGGATTATAAAGACGAGATCCCAGCACGCATCATAAAGGTGCGCAGGCTGCAAGTAACTGACGAGGACCCCGCAGATGGATGGGACAAGCCTCTCCTTCCTGATTGTAACGCAATCAGTGACTGGAATGAATTCAGCACGGCGGACATACGGGTCATTAACGTACCGGCGCCCACACCGGGAGAGCCAGAGCCCGAAGTCCCACCGTGTCCAGAAAAAGTCACGGACCGCACCGCGCAAGAACTGCGACGGATGCAACATCGTGACCCAACTCTGGCCAAGAAAATCCACGAGTTGGAACATCAAAGCGAAATGGACAAGAGGTCCAAATTACTTGAACATTATCAGATGGACAAAGGTGTGCTCTACCGACTCACCGAAATCAATGCGAAACTCGAAAGGAGATTCGTTGTCCCTCTGTTTATGCGGAAAAACATTATCCAGTCCCTCCATGATGGAAAAACAGGGAACCACTTTGGATACCGCAAGACCATTGAAGCAGCCAAGCTCAGGTTCTACTGGGACCGAATGAGCTGCGACATACACGACTATATCGACCGATGTCAGACGTGTATCTTCGGCAAAGTACCGCGGCGAGCTACCTACGGTAAGCTGCAACCGACCGAAGCTGTTGCGCCTTGGTACCGCGTCTTTGCCGACTTCAAAGGACCTCTACCGGTGACCCAGACAAAGAAATACCGGTACATCGCTGTGGTGGTCGACCAAATGACGAAGTTCACCATAGCCCGGCCGACCAAAACAAACTCGGCCAAGGAGTTTGAGAAGTTCTTTGTCGAAGAAGTCGTACTAAAGTACGGCATGCCACACACAATGCACTCCGACCGGGGCACGCATTTTACGGCAAAATCTTTCGCCAAAGTGGCGAAAATCTTCGGCATCGAGCAGACCTTCGGATCCGCTTATCATCCAGAGGGCCAAGGCCAAGTCGAACGCCAGATGCAGACCATCTGGGACGGAATTCGAAACTTTGGCGGCGCCGGCGATGAACATCGTTGGCACAGGGCCCTACCTTACGTGATTTCCGGCATGAACCGTGCCGTTCACGCAACCACTGGATTCTCGCCATATCACATGCTATATGGACGAGAAATGACGATACCGCAAGACGTCCTCGCTGGGACCAACGTCCCAGAAACATTTACGACTAACAAACGTTACGTCAAGAGGATGCAACAGCGCCTGAACCGGGCGCATGAAATTGCGAAAACGCGGATCGAAGAAGGATTCCTCAGGGACGCGGCTATCTATAACAAAAAGAAGTCGCAGGCCGAGTTCCAGAAGCGGGACTTGGTCACCCTGAAGAACATGGTAGACGACCCGACCAACCTAAACAAGTTCGAAGGCGTCTACATCGTCATCGGCATACCTAAGCCGAATACTTACTGGATCCGAGAGCGGGACACTGGTGTGGAACACACCGTATGTGTCGATCGCCTAAAGCCATACCTTAACCCGGAAGGCCCGAGTCGCAGAATAACTCGCTCAACCAAAAAGAAGGGCGGCGACGCGGAACCTCAACCCACAGAGTCGGAAAGGTGCAACAACAAGGCAGAGCCGGGACAAGATGCAAAGCTCCCACACGCCCAGAATAAACTGGAGAAACTGCTGGAGAAGCAAAAGCCCGGAAAGGGCCCGTCCAAGAAACTTGTGGCGGAGCAGCAAAAGACTCTGCAAATCCCAGGCCATGGCCCACCTGATCCGAAGACATCAGACCCAGCGCCACCAATGAAGCGTGGCCCAGGCCGACCTCGAAAGGCCAAACCGGATTTCGAGACACCGGCCCTTCAAAAGCTTCAAAACCAGCCGTTAACCGTCATTGACCCAACTCTGGCCCCGGCGGAACCAGAAAAAAGGACGTCCGCCACGGACAAGCCAGCGGCGACCGAAGAGCCAAAAGTGGTCGCGACGCCCAAAGAGAAGCCCAAAAGACCAAAAACGCCTAAAAAGCCTAAGGCAACCCTTACGGCCCAGCAGGTCCTAGAAGAGGACGTAGTTGCTGATGATGAGGCGGATAAAGACTTACTCACCCGCATAACCACGGGACGGGAAAAATCTGAGAAAGTCTCAAAGGGCAAAAAGCAGAAGTCCAATACGGTCCTACCGGACGTATTGACAAGTCCAGTACAGTCCCACCGGACGTACTGGACAAGACGGTCGATAAGGCTGGACAGAATGTCGTTTAAAATAATATCCGATAGGATATCTGACACGGTAGACTTAGACGTCTCCGTGAGCTGCTACCGAAATTAACTAACCTAAATTTAACTAACCTAACTCTAAATGACCAGTAGCTTAAAAGTAGCATAACTTGGTCCAATATCTGTAACCTTATCTGACAGGGTAGCTTATAAGTAGCTGGCCGTACATTGAACTAACAAAGTAGGTAGGAGTCTAACACCGCGTGATTCGTCTCATGACAGCGCCCCATTCAACGATGGAAGGACGCCGACGAACTGATCGCTCAGATGACTCCGACCGAAGCAACCGACTACATCCATATTCACGACCGGAATCCCGGTCGGGTGGATCCTCCACTCGGTCGTCTAACCGGCCTCCGAGTGTCCAGGTACCCAATATTAGAGCTAACTTAACCGCTGAGCAGCTGGCAACTATGTCAGTCGGCCCCAACCCTCGGGCTGACACACCGCTACCGCGGGTCCAGCCTCTGCCACCTCGAGCCATTCCGCCACAACTTTGGCCGCCAGGGACATTCTCTGACGTCACTGGACTCTTGGTGAACGCAGCAGTAGCTGGCAGCCAGCCAAGCTCTACATCGGGCCAAACGGTCCGACGTTACCCTCGAGGCCCAACCGGCCCACCTCAACCAATTCTGTATGGTGGCCTACCGACCACTTCGGCAAATCAGCCGGTTTCTACAACTGCGGCAGTCGGGCCAACGGTCATGACTACGCCGGTCCATACTGGACCGCGGCCACAGTTTACCCCGCCGCCATACTACAATCCACATTATGGATATCCACCGTATCCTGCGCCTGGACCTTCAAACCAGCCGCAGCCGGACCCAAACTCATGGCGATACCCACCACCGTGGATGTATCCGCCAGGACCTTATGGATATCCACCGCCTTACGGCGGATATGGAGCATACGGCCAACCGCCGTATAGCCCACCTTCAGCGGCACAACCTGACCCTACGGGCCAGGCGCCGTCTGACTCATCCATTGAACCTCCACGAGTGGGACCGGAGGCGTACAGAACCCCAGCGCCGCCGGAACCCCAGCCAAGCACATCACGGCCCGACGGGTTACGTGATTACCCATTACGGGTATTCGTGGACGGACGATTAACCGTTTACAACCGGCCAGAAGAGGTCCCAACAACATTGGCGGCCCAACTTGGCCTAGCCGAACCGGAACCAGCGGCACAGCCAACGCCTAACCCAGCGTTGACTGTCCCATCAACCTGCATCATATCTGACATGGTTGAACCTATATCATCGCCAATGCCAGACGATGATGAAGATGAAGGGGACGTCCAGGTGGACCCAACCACTCCACCAATGAGGATTGAATCCCCTACAGAACTTTTGGCCGACGGCCGGACTCCACTCTACCAACTTCAGGACAATCTGAAGGACGTAGAGGACGCCATCCAAGAATTGGAGGCCATGATCCGAGAATTGGATAGGCGCAGCCCTCACTACCGTGAGTTGGTCCAGTGCATCCTCCTCGATCAAGAAGAGTTCCGGCGCCTCGCACATGAACTCAGCGAGGAAATTGCGACCCGCCAGGCTCAGCACGAGATATTTCCTTTGCATGACCAAACCGGTCAGGCATTGCTGGCGGCATCTCGCAGGCTGAGGGATCAGCTGGTACAGCACCGGACGGACAGACAGCTGAGGACAGAAGGATCCGCAGCACCAACATGTCCGCCACCAGCACCATCAGCACAGCCTCCCCCACCGAACCCAACAGTCGTAGTTACCACTACGACTGGGGAATCTTCCGCTCCACCAGTGGCCCAGCCTACGTCTACCGACGAGGCAATGTTAATGGCCACTGGATTGGAACCGCGAGAACCAGCATCATCTCCGTACGACCTGAGGGCTTATCCAGACATACCGCCTCTGGAACGCGAACTTCACGCGGCGGAACTCCTAGAGGAGGAAATCCGCAAAGCCATCACCAGTCTGAAAGGCGTGGACATCGCCATTATGCGGAGAAAAGTCGCGTTGGACTTAGAATTCCAACGCGTCCTGGAATACATAACCAGGATCCGACGGGCCATGCTGCGGTTTATGGACAAGCCATTAAACACGGCCAATGACGCGCCAGCACTGTGTGACTTCCGTAACCGGCAATATCAGCTTGGCCTGATCGATGAAGCACTTAGGCGCGTGTTGCCCAGACCACGCCCAGACCCAGGCCGAACAGCCTGGCCCAGAAGTCCAGCCGACCAGCACATCCAGCCAACATCAACATAACCTGACCGAACAGGAATTGGCGGATATGGAGGAAAGCGTCGTCGACCCACTCAACCCAAGGTCGGGCAACGGCGACCAAGCCGGACAAGGAGGGCAGGAATAGGCCAACGGCCATTCCTGCATGTCGGCCCTAAAATTAGACCGGCATCGGCTGAACCGGACTTGAACACCACGGTGGGTACAATCCAACGGTTGTTACCCTCGCCCAACAAACGTGGCTTACAGCCATGTATCGTCTACTTTACCGGACCTTAATCCCTGGATCTTAACCGGATTCCCCGGATTGGATCTGGCTTAGCGGCTGGGACCATGAATTTGGCTCGGCCATCCCAGACCATCCGACGGAGTCCACCGGACCGAACTTGGCGTAACGCCCGGTTCACCGGCATGGAAAGGATCCAGCGCCCAGAAGGCGGCGACGGCCCGCATAGAAGTTGCGACAAGCCGTGGATCGATCCTGGCCCGCATAGAAGTTGCGACAAGCCAAGGATCAGCCTGGCCGGCATAGAAGTTGCGACAAGCCAAGGCCAAGTCCTGGCCCATAGAAGTTGGACCAGGCCCGCTGTGTGTCCAACGGACCATACGCGGCTCACGAGTTTAGTTGCCATACCAGGCAACTGGGACAAGTGAGTTCGGGAGCCACATAGAAGTTGTGGTACACCCACTTTGCACGCCACGTCCAACATCCTCACCACGGACCGCCCAGAGGCCCATCCAAAAGATGCACCGCCCCGAGGCTGAATGAGGATGCTTCCAGTCAGCAGACCGACTCCTTTGTGGAAAACGCCTACCGGCGCCCACAACTTAATTTTTTGGAGTTTGGCCCGGCCAACCTGACGTTTTCGTCAGAAGTCACTTAATTTTGTTATGGCCACGGTCTCAGGGAAACCTATCTGACTCATCGGACATGGTAGCTAACTCATGGCCCACGGCCAATGAGACGGACCAGACCTAACGAGTCTGCAACTTTGGCCCGCCATTAACCTTGGACCGTCGAAAAAACGACTAAGTCCTTTTGGCCCGCCATAAACCTTGGACCGTCGAAAAAACGACTAAGTCCTTTTGGCCCGCCATACACCTTGGACCGTCGAAAAAACGACTAGGTCCTTTTGGCCCGCCATACACCTTGGACCATCAAAAAAACGACTAAGTCCTTTTGGCCCGCCATCAACCGCGGACAGTCGAAAAATCGACTAAGTCTTTTGGCCCGTCCAACGACGTGGCCCACCGAAAATTTTCTAAGTCTTTTGGCCCGTCCAACGACGTGGCCGACCGAAAATTTTCTAAGTCTTTTGGCCCGTCCAACGACGTGGCCGACCGAAAATTTTCTAAGTTTTTTGGCCCGTCCAATGACGTAGCCACTGAAAAATCGACTAAGTTTTTTGGCCCGTCCAACGACGCGGCTCATCAAAAAACGACTAAGTCCATATCGGAGAGCCAAAACCTGTTATACAGGACCCCCACGTCCCACACCAGCCGGAGGCGAGCCACATCACAATGGAACCCCGTATCCCGGCCCAGAGCATGTCAGAGACCGAGTTTGGACCGCCCTAACGGGTTTGGTCCTCTATACCACTTCGGTCCTGGGACTTAGAAAATTTTTCCATTATGGCCCTCTTGGACTTAGAAGATTTTTGGACCTAGGCGCATGACCAAACTGGCATGCAAGGCCAAACCGGTCCAAGTTAGAGACCCATGTGCACCACCCTAACGGGACTGGTCCAAAGCACCAATGTTGGGCCACTGGGAAGGAATCCGACAGGACTCCCACTCCCGCCACACCAGGGACAACCCTAACGGGTCAGGTCCAACAGAGGCATGTCAGACCAAAGCATGGCCATCCTAACGGAATTGGTCCAAGCATACTATTTTGGTCACAGGAGCACCTCTCCTGTCCAGAGGTATTACTCTGGCCCTATATGGACAGCCCAACCGGGCTTGGTCCACCATACTTAAACCAGGAAGGGGACAACTTGTCCTTGCGAAAGCAATAGTGCCTTCCATATACCGCACCGCTGGATTTACTTCACTGGACCCCTGTGGACATCTCTGGGAACCGTCGCCCCGGATCTACAGGACCAGACCAATCCTATCGGATCAAGCGGACCGTTGACTAGGACCCGTGTGGACAGAACCTGGCCCTGTGGTAAACCTAGTCGGAATGAGCTATTTTACGTCTAGTTTTTTAACCATACCTGGTTTTTCTAGACTTTATTAACCAAAGAATTAATGTTTTTATTTAGCCAAATAACCAAAGGAATTGGCTTTGGGATCTCTAACTATGATCTTACTTTCTTAAATTCTCACCGAAATTGTGATTTTTCTATTTCGATGTTTAACCAATGAGCCTTATAAACTTTATTTTTTACCTGGTCGACCAACCAAGCCTTCAAACCACACTGGAACCCCCTGCAACCAGAGTGCACTCCAGATTTCGGCCGTTCGGTGCACTGCACCGCGGGTCTGGAGCAACCGACCCTACCGGGTTTAGAGACAAAGTGGCATCCGGCCCTACCGGGTATCGGATCCTGGCACCCTACCGGGTTGGCCAGGGGCAGAGTCGGAAGGTGCTCGCAGGAGCTCCCACTCCCGCCCAGAGGCATGTCAGAGACCGCACACTCGAGGCGGTAGACACCTCTTGTGGCTTTGCTCTGTCGCCCGCTCGCGCACGGCTACTCCATTCGTGCCGCGCTATTACGCTGCTCACTCAGCGTATACTTTGTCTACGCTGACCAATCAGCGCATTTCCGCACTCTTGGGGGCGTAGCCCAGCGCCTACGAGCGATCCCATGCTTTACGGCATCAGCTGTTGCGTACCCGCAGCACGCTGCATCATTACCATTTTACTGACTTGCGCGCTCGCAGCTACTTTTTCCACAGTGATACCGCATTGGTTTTCTGTGTTTGTTTGTGGTTGCTTTATTGTTCCCAATAAAGGCGATATTTGCCCCACTTTTCGTTCTGCTTCTGTGTCATATCTGACACATTGTATACTAAGACCTGGAAAGGATTTCATTTGGCCGTTCGGCGCACTTTTCATCGCGCATGTCACCACTGTCTTAGAGAAGCGTCAACTGGTCAGCAACTGCGGGAAGCGGTGTTCGTTATGCAAACGATTTTCTGACATGATGGAAAGAAGAAACCGGCACTTAGTACACAATTCTGGCAGAGCAGGATTTCAGAAGCATAATGTGCTGCAGCTAGAGTGCCGGAGGTTGAGATTGTACTAGTAACTGCGATCATACGATTTGAAAACCGTGTGGTGCGCATATTCCACTGCCAAAAACGTTTACCAACAAATCTGCAAAAGTCCGACGAAAATGTAGCTATGGTTTGCATGGTTCCGGAAAACACCGGTTGCCGGTTCAAGCCACTCCACGCCAGCCAGTTTAAGCTTAAATCGACCATCCCGTTCTATCAACTATATACGTGTGTTCATTTAATGTTTTCCTTCGTTGAACCATGCGTGAATTCTAAAACAGATACAACTGTTTGTTTTGGCTAATTGATACCAGTTGTAAATGCGAAAGTGGAAGACGGTTGGGGGAAGGAAATGGGTTTGTTTTTTAAACGGTGTTCCGTGCGGTGGGTGTGGAGACAGTGGGACCACTCAGACCGGAAGCCTCCCGGCTGTTCAGCGAGGTAGGCAGGATGATATGGCAGGAAACGGGCGGGATACGCGCAACGGAGTATCTGCGCCAGAGGTTCAGCATCGAAATTCAACGTGGAAATGCAGCATCCATCCTGGGAACGACACCAGCCTCGGCTAACTTAGATCAAATGTTCTCTGTGATTCGGCCGCATGTTTCCGCTGTCTTTTGATGCTGTGTGACGCTTGTGTGTGTTTTGGATGTTTAAACTGGCTTAGCAAGGTGAAAAACAATTAAAAAAAAGAAGTGAAAAAACTCACAATCCAGTTGCATGAAAGAATTTTTGGCCTTCTTAAGTCCATCCTGATCAACCTCAGCAACTAAGTTCTTTCAGCACCTGTCTTCCAGCGCCGGCAGATTAGAATTTTGGCGCAGTAAATCACACACACGTTGTCGGGCATTAGGCCATTGTCCACTGGGTTGGTATACCGAATAATCACAATTATACCTGGAACAAGAGTTTTATTAGACCTTTAAGGTTTTCTTGAGTGCTCAGCGCATTAACCCTGAACAGCCTAATAAAAAGTACCGGCGCTGTCCTGGCACGCGCACCGCTTATGCCGCCGGCATGGTTACATCTGAAAGAAGTCGCCGATCAAAGCCGACAGTTTTTCCCACCACTGTGGTACTAGTAATTTGGGCTCGGTGGGTCGACTTTTATTTGCGTTTCGGGAAACAAAATTTTACACAAACTCTACGTAAATCGTGAGAAACTGAAAACACAAGCGAGCTACACGGCAACATTTATAAGAACAGACGGACGAATAACAGAAAAAAATTCGTCAAAATTCGCTGCCGATGGTGCTGTCCCATTACAGATTCTGCGTTTCCTCGCTGAATCTCTATGCTGATCCGTTGACGCAAACTCGAGTGCTCGCAGTTCGCCTGATTGCTAGTGGATCATGTTTCCAAGCACATTAGCGGTTTCTGGTCCGCATGTTCCGTAGGTCTCGAAGGCCAGCGGCGAGAACCAGTAATCCCGGGTGATGTTGCGGTATTTCTCGGTCTTGCTCCGCTCGGCTAGCGATGCTGCTGCTCCGGCTTGGGTGGATGTGGCTGCAATGTACGACAACGCCATGGTGCTGCAGCAGGTTACATCTCAGGCCAGCGCCTTTCCTCTTTCCCACGGGAAATTGTCACGCCGTCGGGTCGTTTGCCATCTGTACGGAGGATTCCGGCAGGTTCCAGTTCAGTTTCGATTCCCGCCGACGCAAAAGCGCGCTTGATGACCGCTTTGAGGCTGTCATGGGCTCGGTGGTGATCACTGATCAGCTGTCAGATTACAAGCATTGCTTACCTGAGCGTATTGTTGACCGCTGCTGGCAGATTGATCACGGACTCGTCACAATGCCTTTCCAGAGGCGGCGATCGCCCTGTTGGTAGGTTGTACAGCCCATTTAAATGCTGGCCGCAAGTAAGTACTGTACACACCGTACATGCTTTCGCTTGCGACCAATCGCAGCCTCCATAATTCCACTTAACTACAATTGGCTGTAAGGATTATGTGTGCTTGGCCTTGATCATTCTAATCCAGTCGGTTAAATTAATCAGCTGTTAGACATTCAATCTGGCATTTGATTTTTTCAGCCACGTTACGTACTGGAAGAGTGCTAAGAGCGTTCGTATTCCAGTACAGTACAGTACTAGTAATTATATTGGGTTGCTTCCTGGTGCTTCCGCAGCGAATTTTTTAAGGAAAATTTGCAATATCTCGAACAGCTTTTCGTTCAAGCATTTATGGTGTAGCCTGCTTACTGTTATTTGCAACCAAACGATCGTACTGCAGAAAGATTTCTCCAACAGCCGACACTGTTAGAGATGGGTAAATTTATCTTTAGGGAATTTTGCGCTTGTCACCATAACGAATCCGCATGACGCAAAATGCACTTTTGGGGGTTATTATAGCCATACAGAGGTCCTAGGTCTTCCCTGTTCGTAATTATGCACGAATTAGGTTTGAGACGTCAGAATTTCCGCTGGAGCGCCGATAACAGGTTTTGGTCACCGAGCGCTTATATCCACGGTGCCGTGATGATCACGGCAACCGATGCCTTGTTCGTATGCAGTTCAATGTGCGAATGTGCAGTTCAGTGTTCAATGTACTGCGAAACCGTAAATCAAGTTCCACATGCAGTCGCTACCCTGGACGCCAGCAAAGTTTTACCACGATCTATGTTGCACAAAGGAATGTCTGTACAAATAATTAATAATTTCTCTTCCTGCACAACTACTGCATCGCAGTGTGCAGCTTCCGAAGGCACACACGCGCTGGTTTGCACAAAAACTAACATTCCTGCCGTTTATGCATTCTCATTAGTTGATGTGCCCGGTGTGTGTGCCAAAATTGTGCCGTATACGACTAAAGGCACGAATCTTTTCCGACAGTTATAAAAATGCTTAAAGCGCAGTTAAGTGTCATATGGAACGTACGCATGCTAGTTTCAACATGACAGTTGCGGAAAAACCGCGGTTTTCCGAGCGAAGGCTGAAGAACACCTCCGACCAAAGTGCACATACCCTTTGCCATGACAATTTCCATCCACTGGCTTTTGGGCCGGTTCTCAGTCCGACGAAAAGAGAATACATATTGATAATGTCCTAAGCTAACGCAATGGTGTTTGTCTACTGATCAATTGGCTGGCTGATTCAAATCAGCCTGATCGCCATCGCCAGATAACAGACCTCGTCGTGTAACCGGTACATGGAAAGTTCCCTTAATACTAATAAGTATTATACACAGCAGTAAAGCGTAGAAAGGTTTGTTGGCCGGTATCGTTTAGTATCGTTGCTAATTCCTAGGCACTGCCGATTGTTTTGCGCTTTCGACAATTAACCGTGAAAAACTTAAAACATGGCAAATATTGCTTTTCTGTTATGCGCGTCGGTTCTTCTGTATGCTTGCAGCGTTCATTGTGCTCCTAAGAAACTGAAAACCGGATGCCGTAAGCACATGTATTACGTATTAATATGTCGACAACTTTCGATCTGCATTGGTTTTAGCAGGACAATTAAAAGTGCTGGCAGTGAGCGTTGTTTTCTACAGACGGTACATTACGGTACATTGCTTTCCTTTGCGTTGTAGTGGACTGCGAGTACGGTGTGTGCGACGACGGTCAGCATCAAACCTGCGACACAGACCAGGAACGCTGTGTCTGCCCGCCAGCGCGCTCATCGCCGGCTAAGAGCGACCGGCGCGAAAAGGGCGCTCACAGGGGAGCGGCGTCCACGGAAGAGCAGACCGGCCAGCCGCCTCGTGGCAGCGGTGCGGCGTCTACGGAAGAACAGACCGGCCGGCGCACTCGACCGCTTAGCGGTTGCAGTAAGTACACTCTTCTGATTAGCGATAAGATGATATCATTCTATCTCCGCTGATTTGAATGTTTGTTTGGGCTAATAACGTTGCATGAAATGAATTAATTACGAGTTTAACTGATCGTTACAGTCGATTGCGGCTACAATATGTGCAGCAACGGTCCCATGCGCTGCAACCGGGAGAAAAACCAGTGTGAATGTCGTGCCGGCGGATTCCGTTCGTAATGAAATCAAGGGCATCGCTATCCGACCTGCCGTCATTTTGATAGAGTAGAAGGCTTGGGTTTTATAGCGCAAATGTGGTTTCGCTGTTGCTGCTTTCGTATAGGCATTCGTTCTGCGTTTTGCTTTGTTACCGGTGCTCTTAGTTGTGGCAGGCCGTATACTGTATCTGCCCATTTAAACGGCTTCCCAGTTCCCAATGAAGTCGGCATTCCACTTTGATTGAAATTCTGAGTGATTTTTGGCATCTGCACGAGTACTAATTATTAATATTTTCTTTTCTACATTTCCTCTTTTTTTACAATGAACCCTATATTTAAGACCACTTGTATAGGGGAAAGACTTAAACGACTGTAAAAGTTCCTTGTGTTGCTGATGCCAGCTAGCTTGTGGCTGAACAGCGCTTTAGGTAATGCGCAGTTATTAAGACTGCATGTATATCGGTTAAATTTTCCAGTGTACGACAAAAAGAAGTTGAAGTAGGCCAGTCGGAAACTCGCACCAACATGCCACCAGTAAGACGTCAGGTATTTGTGCATGATGCCTGAAGGTTTGTTACGCTGCATTTTTCTTCATTCACTTTAGCGATGTGGCCGAACTGCACATGGCGCAAGCGGCTTACATAACAATAGTCATCATCACGTTACGAGGGCCTGCGCCTCCTCTGCAAGCACGACTTCATCGTACGTATGCTGCCACGTACTCCTCAGACATGTTTTGCAGCTCGTGTGCAATGGTGCTGCGACATAAAACGAATCAACCCAGCACCATGTTTACTGTGGCTTGTGACACAAGGTTGTTGTGGCCGTTTCAGTGAGCAGGAAGGTGGTCGAACTACTACGAGTACTTGGTACTGGGTAGAGACCCGTTCGACTGAGGTAAAGTTGACATGTGCGGTTTTGTGGGCCCGCGTTGCTGCGGTGTCGCTATTTTCCTTCCAAGTTTTGCAAACGAAAGTGTCGTGCTCGCAGAAGTTCAGTGCCACCACATTAAACCCAGCACCCTACAACTAAGTATTTTAATACAACTTGGCTTGCAAGACTTTTTTTGTTCAAGGAAGAATAGGGAAGGAAGAAGTGGTATACTGATATATCGACCAGGAAAGAAGTTAAACCAATTTTTCAATTTTTTAAAATTCATGACTCGTAAGTATGCAGCTTTTGTCGTTAGCGGAAGAAAGGAAAAACGTTTCCCAGGTGGATTTTTAAAAATAAAATAAGTCAGTGTAAACGATGGTGGTTGCGATCGCACCTATACCCACGTCTATTAAAAAAGTAAAAGAAAATTCTGTTACAGAGCTGCCTCTCATAATTCGTCACGATATGCAGCATACTTCTACAGTTACTGCAAAATGATAATCTGACTTCCATAAAATGCTTTCAACAGAAACTATTCAAACAAACTGTCAAAATGAGTGCAATCATCGCTCCTTCAGGGAAACCTTATTGAATTAGCAAGCATCCTCGCAACGTACTCTACAAGTGAGAACCATGAGACGCCATCCACTCCATCATTTGTCCGCTGCTTAAACCAAGATCCTTAAATTTCCTCCGATATCGTTGGCCTTGATGTTTTACTGTGTAGACATTTTTCTGGTGTTTAACCAAAGTGACGGTAAGATAGCGACGGGAAAAAATGGGCGTTTTAATTTTCTGTCCGATTCGCAAGATCTCCGCGGCACGAGCAATCTGATGGGGCTGACAGTGTAGCGTACTGCGGCCTCCGTCCTGCGACACGCTGACCTCCGATCCGCGGATCCCCGTCACCACGGCCGGATACCAGTAGTGGCCGGTGTCACTCTCCACAAACACCTGTTCCAGGCGCGCGAGCTGCGCATAGCCCCGCGGGATGCGGATAATCGAACCGGTTCGATGTTCCGTTGAAAAGGGAAGCGGGGGTTTGCTGCTGGCATGGCGGAACCGGTATATGTCTAGCATTTCCTTTTCCAACAGCAGCTGACTCTGCACAGAATATCGATGTAAATAGTGCTGAATAGTTTAAATTCATCAGTTGAATAGTGACCGGCACATGGCACCGAATTCGTGTGCATGCAGGACGACTTCTGCTTTCGCGCACAAAAAAAAGTTTTTGCAAAGATTTATGCATGGCAATATGTGGCCAAGTGATTTGTTTTATTGGCGTTAAAACCGTTTTTGCGCGCAATATCCGGTTGGGGTCTTAAGGCTGTCGGACGTTTAAATGTGTCTTGATGTACGTACTAAGTCTTATTATGAAGAGACTGATCCATCCAGAAACGGTGTTTACCTTGATGTATGAAAGTCACCTGGCTATGCAATGCCATAAACCAATACAGAAAAGTGTTTCAGAGTGCGCGAAAGCGGAGATTCTCGAGCATGAATAAAAATTCGGTAACATGCAACTGGTTACTTCCCTAAAGCGTTCGAAAACAAGTACCAAGTGGAGAGCTTGCACCTGCAAATAAGGCTTACCTTTACGGGACCATCGGCCAGTTCGGCATCGCTCAGCAGTGGAAAACGCACAAGAAACAACGCATCGCCCAGCATCTGGCGCCGGTTGGCAGACCGTATAGCGGGCTGGCAGACCGTTATATCGTTCAACCGCTGGCGTTTGAAACTACAAGCACGTTCGGACCACTGACGAAGGTATTCTTCAAAGAGCTGTCGAGAAAGATTATCGACAGTACAGGCAACCCCCGCTCAGGAGAGTTTTTACGCCAAAGAATTGGTATTGAGATTCAGCGAGGAAATGCAGTGTCTGTTCTCGGTACATTCAGCGACACGGTAGAGACGGAAGATGTGTACTTCGCCTTTCATTTAGCGGAACGGAAATGATGTTATGGTTTTTGTTAATTGATATTCTTGTATTACACTGTCCAATACGAAGCTTCATTAAAGTATATGACATAAAAAAAGTACGAGGCAAGCGACAACTCTTTCCCATCGCTTCAGTAAATTTTATCACTTTCCCTGCTGCATCTTACCCGTGTGCAGGCGCTCTCGTGATACTGATATCGTATCCATTGTAATCAGCGCTTACTGAGCCGGCGATAAAATCTCGCCTGCCATGCTATGTACTTTAATATGTTCTTTATCAGTTTGCACAATCAACTATAGCTGCAAACCGACTGAAACGGCTGAAATCAAGCATCACGTGAGCGCCTGCACACGGGTAAGATGCAGCAGGGAAAGTGATAAAATCTACTAAAGCGATGGGAAAGAGTTGTCGCTTGCCTCGTATATAACATAGCGTGCTTTCGTTACCTGCTATGAACCATAGACAACCACACAACCATACCACTATGCTTTTCAGTAGTAGTGGATGAGTACAGCAGTTAATTGGTTACTTGTAGTGTCGTTAGCATTGCTAGTTTTTTACAAAAGAGTCAAATAACTCTTTTAAAGTGCCTTTAGCCAATTTTTCTAGTTGACAGTAGTGACAATAGTGTTCTGTTGAGAACTGTAGTGACAATAACGTTCGCCATTAATCATTACTGTAAACCTATTGTCACGACTTGAGGTGGCGGTATAATTATGTTTACTATTAATCCGCCACTTAGGGCGCACAAAACCAACTAAATATCAGTGGCATGACAGCACTGACATAATGCTAGCCACCGCAGTTACCATGCCCGACACAGGACACAAAGTGCCACAACAGACACAGTATCTCGTGACAAGCACTACACCACATCTATGATGTTACAGCAAATCGAACGTTTGGTGTTATGTGAGTACCATCTTTTTTCAAGAACAACCATAACCTCAGTAGTGTTTTGAAGAGCAATCCCATGCCAACACTTACAGTATCGAGGTACAGCACACAGTTGACGCCGCTCAGATCCGCCCTGATGAACCTCAAGCACAATTCGGTCAGCGCCGGCAGATTATACTTGTCGGCGCAGTGAATGGTCTCAAAGACATTATCCGTCTTCAGACCATTACTAACAGAACCAGTGTAAATGTGTCTGCAAAGTAATTCATTAACATTTTTTCTGTTTATTTTGCAAATGCCAGTAAAAGTTACAAGCAGTCCGCTGTGGCACGGCTGAATGCCGCCGTGGCCGCATATGTCTGCTGCATTTTAAACCACAATACTGTCGCCGAGCAAAGCGGTCAACCTAGATTAGTTTTTTAGTTTCTCTTGCGCAATAATCGGGCACTTCTTTCGATGAGGGGCATGCCAAGACTAAACTTACTTGAGCATGTTGCCAAAAGCTGCGGGCAGAATCTCTGGAACCTCAACGGGTTCGTCGCCGCGTACATACTTGCACAACGTGCGCAACACATCGCTGCCGCGCAGGCCGAGAATGAACCTACGATGACCAAATATGGGGATCTTGGAAGTCTGGTATCAACCGCATGGACTAATACGTACTGATGCGCTGAAAACATTATCACTTCACCAAGCTCGCTGCCCACTGCAAACTTTACATCACTCCTTTCGCCACTGGTCAAGATCCCCTGGCGGAGATCCACACTCCCCTGTACTGCGAGCTGCCATTCGGCCGGGGCTACTGCTTGTGGCACAGGTTCGGCCATGATGGAATTCTCAGCGTGCTATGTATTGATTAATCTTGGTCGTAAGAAGTATAAAAATACCGAAATATCAAATGTAGGCTTTGCATCAGAGAGCACTTACACAAATTTCGTTAAACGGATTGATTCGGCTATTGAAATGACAAGTTCAACCAGAAACACGACTGCTCGTACAAGAACAAAAACGGGCTTTGACCTGCGCTTATTTTCCGCTGATACAGGATCGAGGTTGTAAAAGCTTTATTGACAAAGAAACAGATAGCCGGTCAAATAAGTGTTGGTCAGTGATATATTAGCTGGGCGGCATAATGGCACTGTGCTCGTTATTTGCTCGCGATGCTATGGAACCTCCCACCCACAGCGTTCCATCAGATTCAAGCAATGGCGCTGATTGGCCAGCTTCGCGCACAGGCGAAAATACCAAATGTCAACACAATGTATAATGTACAGGCAGTACAGCACTGTAGTGACTGTACATTGGACATACGATGGGCAATATGCTTCTTGGTTTTTGTGTGTCTCCTATTTCTTTCTACAAATTTCTTCAATTAAGATCTGGATGGATCGATCCCACGACCGCATGAATGGCCTGACAGATGTGCGGCGCCGCGGTATATCACGAGATTGTGCTGTCCACTGTGGTCAAGAGCGAAGGACTGGATTCTGATGTGAAGCTATTGTTAGCGCAGGTAAAGTAATCAACCGCTTCAGAGGAATGCCGAGCCGAAGCATTTAGCGACAGGATGGTGTAATAACCTAGTTGACCGACGGCTGTTGTCTTAATCTGCATGCGGCGTGCGTGTCTGCCGTCTCAAACCTTTCTGACCTTTCATTTCCTTTGCTCAGCGTTCCAGCTGAAGATTTTCTGTGCTGATCATAGCTCAACAAAACACGGTAGACTTCAAACGCGCGTTGTGAGAAATCAAATTTAATCTCACAGCAAAGCAAAGCGGTTTCAAAAAATTTCTCAAAAAGTTTCATTAAATCGAATACTACTTGCTGAGCTTGTTACGCATACCGTTTTTTGATATGAGGTAAGCTTTAAGAGTTATAAAAGAAAATCTGCAAAAGCCGCACGGGCCGCCTGCACCGCCCCACCACCCATGGTTCGCTTTTCCCACTATAAATTTTCATAGTAATGATACTGGAATTTCCAGTGTGTGATAAGCTTTCACATGGTTTCCGCACCGAATATCGTTTCCAAAAATTTTTTTGGATGAACAGTACTCTGTAACTTTCATCTCAAAATTTTTGACTTTAAAACCGGATCGTTATTTTACTGTGAGTAAAAGTAAAATACACATTTTTCTAACGCTGTAATGTAGCAGAATCATTTTCCTGGTATCTTCAAGTGTGTTTGATGTAAAGTCGTGTTAGTACCCTGTTATATGCGTTACCGCAAAGGGACCCAACCACTGGGAACCTCATGCTAACTGTTATCCAAAGAAGTACGTCTTTTTGGTATCTGACTGACTGGTGTCGTAATACAGTATTCGTGATGATTAGCTGTGGCACGGGAAACGTATAACGACGCCGGCATTGAGGTCAGACATACGTTTCTTGCAAACGTATCTGGGTTTTATCTGGCCTATTTCCGGACGGCCAGAAAAAAAAAGTAAAGAAATGTTTAAGCCGTAGTAATTTATTTCACAACTTGTACAAGCAAATGCCATTTAAATTTAAAACTCAAATATCCAGCAGCTAGAACAAATGAAAAAGCTCTTCCAGATCTTTTGAACAACGAACACTTCCCAAAACAGAAGCGGCATTTCCGCGCTGAATTTCAACACTTATACGCTGCCACAAAAATTCCAGAGCGCGCGCTTCCCCTGTTTGTTCTTTTATACGTCGACCAACTTCGCTGACGAAATGCGGCGGGTACTGACGCCGCAAGTTCCGGTTGTTTCGAATGACAGGGGTTGAAAGAAATAGCGATCAGTCAGTTCTTCGCAATTGCGCCTAATGTTTAAGCTGTTCAGTACATGAAAACGAGAGGCGCTAAAAACTTATTATTATGCAGTTTTCTCGATTGGACTTGCAGCAGCGGACATGGAAAGTTTTTTTAGAATGCGCAACACGATTAATGACAATAGTGACTGATTCGATAACTTTACTTCCGCTTTACCGCATACACAAAATGCACTCAGCAGGCGAACGAACAGTTCGCATGGCCGATCTCGGTCGGCATCCGGTAAGTACCGCGTGCATGTTTTTTTGACTACCGTATGTAGTCTGTTCTAATTACACCCCGGGGAAACTTTGTGAACAAGCGATTATTTTGTTGTGTCTACTTGTGCATATAATTGCAGAGGAATAAGTACTGGCTTTGCTTCCGGTGTTCTTTACCCTATAAGAAAAACGTACAGTTGTGAGGACCTGGGAAGCGTGTTGTTTGAGCGCGATTCTGTTGAACGTTGCAAGATGGTACTGTGTTGTCGGATACGACTCACTGTAAAAAAAGGTGCCAAGTTGACTCGACAACACAGTAAATACTCGTGCACGAAGGTTTGTTACGCTGCCTTGTTTTTCCTCGCACACCTTAGCGATGTGGCTGATCTGTATTTGACGCAAGCAGCGTATATAACGCCAGCTCCTACAAGTACCACTTCCTCGTATTCTACTACATGTGCTCCTCCTACATGTCCCCCCGCACCTAAGGAATGATGCTGCAGCCTCATGATGAGCAATCCGACATCGTGTTTATTACGTTGCTGCAGCCGTTTCACTGCGCAGGACTGCATTGGACCCACTCCTGCCCCGTGCGACTGCGGTGTCGCCGAAACGTGCGGTATTGTGGGCCCGCGCTGCTGCAAGACCACCGATTCCTTTACAAATCCTTGCGACGGAGCGTGCTGCTGCATCCCGTCGTGCTCATTTTCGTCCAGCACCACGGCACCAACGCCCGCATCGTACCGTTACGCATTATAATTTATAATGCAACTTGACTTGCAACGCTGTTTTTTTTACGCGGCTGATATGTAGAGGGGAAAACCATGTCAGTCGAACCAATTCACGGCACTGCTGCCGTCACCCGGCTGGAATGTGACGTTACGGCAGTACATGCGGCTAAATCAGGCGCGGTACATAAGCTCCATGTTTAGCCACAACGTAAAACTGCAGCCGGCTGACGGCAGCAGTACAAAGGATTGGTTCGGCTAGACACATTTTTCCCCCTATATAATACAAAAGGTGAAACCGCTTTTCAGTTTTCTGGAATTTAATAAGTATGCAGCACTTGTAACGTGGGGCCTTATGGGCGCCCACGTACCTTCGACGGCGAAACAGCGGCGAACCCGGATTGAGGCTTTAATGCCGAAATCTAAGGTGCGCACCGTGGCGCAGCAAACACCGACTAATGAGATCGGATCCTACAGCCAGCGCAGCTGTGCTGTAGGTCCGTCAAAACAGCAGCAATGTGTGGGATGGAAATCCCCAGAACAGCAAAACACAATGGCGAATGGCCAATCATGAAGGCGGAGCTATCGGCCTTCACACACTGTGCGCAGATAGTGCAAATGACAGCTGTTACCCAGGTGAATTCTTACAAGCGAAACAACTGTAACAGAGGGTAGCAACCTGTTCATTAAAGATGTAACAGAAGATTCTGCTATGAGGCAGCATGTGATAATTCGTCACGTAATACAGTACCTATACATCGGTAGAAATGATTCTAACAGAAACTTAAATTTATATAAGCATAAAACAGATGAAAATACCCGGAGAGGGTGAGTACAAGTATCGCTCGGCACGGAACCAACATTCAACCAGAATCCTGAAACAATCATGCAAAACCTACAAGTGAGAACCATGTGACCTAATCCAGTCCATCATTTGTCCGCTGCTTAAGCCCAGCTCCATACAACCCCTCCGATATCGTTGGCCTTGATGGTCCACGGTGTAGACATCCTTCTTGTGTGCCACCAGTGTCACGGTCAGATAACGACGGGAAAAAATGGGCGTCTTGATTTCATTCCCGAGTTGTAAGATTTCCGCGGCACGGGCAATCTGATGGGGCTTACAATGCTGTGTGCTTCGTCCTCCGTCCCGCGACACACTGACCTCCGATCCGCAGATCCCCATCACCACGGCCGGATACCAGTAGTGGTTGGTGTCACTCTCCACAAACACCCCTTCCAGGCGCGCGAGCTGCGCATAGCCCCGGGGAATGCGGATAACCGATCCGGTGCGGTGTTCTGTCGGAAAGGGAAGCTCATGGAGCTTGCTGCTGGCATGGCGGAACTGGTAAATGTCGAGGAGTTCTTTTTCCAACAGCAGCTTGCTCTGGGCAGAATACAGATGATTTTAAGAGTGTTAAATAGCCGCACGCATTTAAACGAATCGTTGAAAAAAATAAGTGGGCGCTAGCGAATTGCATATGCAGTTAGGGCTTACTTTGACCGGGCCATCGGCCAATTCGGTATCACTCAACAGGGGAAAGCGCACAAGGTACAACGCGTCGCCCAGCATCTGGCGCCGGTTGGCCTGGGACGGCTCCAGATTCTCCCGATTACAAGCCGCCACGGACCACCTGTATAAAACGAAAAAAAAATTTGCAGTCTGGTTAAAAATTCAGGTTAACGATGTACGGTACTATACTTCTCCACAACCGTATACAAGCTGTCCTCATCAATCGACAAGGTGCTACGTTGCACAATTGTCTTCAGTGTCTCCTGCGCAATTGTGAGGAAATCGGCCGACTGCAGAGCCGTTCGACTGAATTTGTCCACGAGTTCCAAGCATTGTCCCTCCAGGAAAGCGACGCAATCGTGAACACAGCGCTTAATCTACAATTAACCTTCAATTTGCACTTTGTGATTTGAAGAAAAAATGCTAACCTTATCGACTGGTACACCTTATTGACATGTATCTGCTTACGTTATCGAGGTACACCACACAGTTGACGGCACTCAGATCTGTCCTGACGAAACTCAAGCACTGGGCGGTCAGCCCCGGCAAATTGTACTTGTCGGCACAGTGAATGGTCTCGAACACATTATCCGTCTTCAATCCATTATTCACAGAACCAGTGTAGATGTATCTGCAACAAATATTCACTTGCACATTTGATTGGCTTTGAAGGCGCACATTAAACAATAAAAGCTGAAAAAAAAAACAGCCAGCTTCGGCTCGGCTAATTGTCGCCCAGGCCGCACATGCCCGCAACCGGTCTCAAAGGTGCCGCGGATCAAAGCAGTCGCAGCCCAAAACAACTGAAATCAGTTTCTCAGATTCTGCATCACGAATGACTTTCTAGACGAATGGAGGGCTACACTTACTTAAGCATGTTACCAAAGGCGTCTGGCAGGATCTCTGGAATCTCCACGGGTTCATGACCGTCTTTGTACTTGCATAGTGTGCGAAGCACATCGCTGCCACGCATGCCAAGGATAAACCTATAACGACCAAAAACCGGGTTCCATGCGGCATGACACTAACTAAATCAAGTAAGTTGTACGTACTGATGAGCCGAAAACATGTTAACTTCACCAAGTTCGCGGCCCACGGCGAACTTCACATCGCTCTTTTCACCGCTGGCCAGGATCTCACGGCGGAGATCTGCACTTTCCTTAACTGCGCACTCCCATTCGGCCGAGGCTTCAGCATCTGGCACTGGTTTGGCCATGGCAGAATAATTCTGGCCGTAGATTGATCGTGATCGTAAAAACTTACCAAATACGTACACTTAAGAATTATGGAAATGATTTGATGTAGGCGTGCAACACTATGACACAAAGTGGGAGAAGCGAACTAATTCCTACTGAGTCAGGTCAACGAAAGGCCGATTTCACGTACGTACTAATTTTGCTACTGCTCGATCGGCCATGGGATCACTGCCATGCTGCGGTTTGCAACCCTGCCTGAGTCTTCGAGCCTGAGTCGTAAGTTGGAGTGTGAGTAAAAACTCAAATAATTCTGAGTACGTGTACCGTACTTGTATCATAATCAGAATCTGTACTCTGTACTGAAAGTTCGAAGCAATTATTTTGTACTACACTTTACAGTACAGTACTTAGTACTGGTGCGCCGTTCCCGGCTGCGGAAATGAAACTAGCATCAAAAGCCACTCAGACAGTACTGCAACAATGTCCGAAACTGCTATCAGACTGTTTGTGGCTGGTGGTGATGTGGTTACATTAATTTTGGCTATGGAGATTGCTTATTATTTTTTAAATGCCTTATCGTTGTGCAGATCGCTATCCCGGCAGTACCGCAGTAATACCTTGTCTGCCTGCAGGTTTTACCAAATACCAAGCGTAGTTAAAAGTGCTACACCACGGCGCTGCATATCTGACAAGTGCCAGGCCAGCCATGTTGATTTTAAAAATCGCACCAAAACCGTACAAAAACTAAAACGCATAGTCTCATAATGTCCATTGTACAGAGTATATCAACAAAAAGGGCAGCAATTTCACGGGTTCGAGTTAGACAGTAAAAGAATTTTCTTCTATACGCCTCATACAACCACAAAGATGTAGCTAACAGAAACATCAAACCGTAAAAACTGAAATTTAAGCCGAGAAGGAGTACACTTCTTCAGAAGTCAACCATTTACAGTCTACCGCAGATAAATCAAGGGCACCCGTACGCGGGAAGGAACATGATCGTCGCGTCCCTATCGCAACAACAATGCATTATCCAGACAACTAACAATAGAAACACGTGCAGTTGGCCTTCTTCCAGGACTTCATCTGGTCCTGACCGATACGCAGCTGCCGCAGCTGGATTTCATGGTATTTGTGATCGACTTCCACAGTGTAATGATTGTTCCAGATTGTACGCAAGGTAGCGGTGACATAACGGCGTCCCACGCGAGCCTTGATCTCCTGTCCAGTTTTCAGGACATCCGCAGCACGAACGATCTTGTACGGCCGGCAGTGTAGCATGGTTTGTTTGCCTGTTCGCATTACGCTGATTTCCGCTCCCCGGATTCCTTTAACCACGGCGGGATACCAAAGCTCGCCTTGACCACAGTCCACAAACACCTGTTCCCCGTTGGTGAATTCCACATCGCCTTTCGAGAGGCGCAGAACCGAGCCGCTGCGGTGTTGGGTAGGGAAAGGGAGTTGTGGGCGATAATTGGAAGGTTTGTACTGGTAATGTTTGTACCGGTAAAGGTCCGCAACTTCACTTTCCAGCAGCAGACCACTCTAATAAATACAGACAGGCGGTTTCAAAGGCTGGGAGCGTGGTATTACAAGTAAGATATAATGCATCATTCCCTTCCTGTTTGACTACGTCGCAGTTCTCAAAAACTGGATGCTTTTTCTTGACATGTAAAACAACTGGTCCCAGGCACAATATTGACCAAGATTACGTTAGCCGAACGCAGTGTTCTGTATCCCTGCTCTTTTATTCATTTCAGCGAGTAGACATCAAGGCGGGTAAATACTGTACATAGTGGCCGAACGATATCCAGTTTACTGTGAAGCAGGCGTGACCGATTAGTAGCGTGTGCACTAATCTCTATTTGGTATAGTTTGTCTTTGTTGAAGCATCGAGCGCCGACGACTGACCACCAAGACTAGTAAAAAATCAATTACGCTTGCTTTACGGTAAATTTGGTTCTATTCTTCAAGCTGACCACAACTCAATGCCGGTTAACCATTTTAGTAAACTGGTTTGTGTGTGACGTGCAGCGCACAAGATCTCACTGTGACGTATTGTATGAGCAAAGAAACCTGGTTGCCCAGCTTGCCGGTGAGATTAACATGTTAGTCGGCAGGAGAAGATCATCCTATACTGTACTCCGAACGCTCTTGTAAGACCTACTTGAACGGGTCCGTTAGCCAGTTGCGCATCCGTCAGCAGAGGGAAGCGGACGCAGAACAGTGCATCACCCAGAACTGTACGCCGGTTGGCTTGGGTTGGCTCCAAATTCTCTTGAGCGCACTGCGCCACTGCCCACCTACAAGAATGGGCAGTTTACAACCGGAATGCGTGGCTGCAGTTTCCAACACGCCATTAACCGAGCAATGTACGTACTTTTCCACAGCGGAGCAGACGATTTCCTCGCCAGCGGAAAGTGTTCCGCGTTGGACAATCGCTTTCAGTACGTCCTGGCCGATTGCGCTAAACTGGTCCGATTCCAAAACATTTCTACTAAATTTGTCGGCAAACTCCAGACATTTCGTCTCGATGGCGGCGGCGCGGTCTGGCTGTATGCACGCACATCGCTTGACCTAGTGAAGCGTAAACGTTATAAGGTAAAGGCTCATGAACAACGCATCAGAGTGCTGCTGTCGTAAACATACCTTCTCCAAGTAAATCAGGCAGGTGTGGGCGTTGAGTGCAAATAGCTTGTTGTTGATGAAATTTGAGCACAGGTCGCCCAGCATCGGTAGATCATATTTGTCAGCGCAGTATATGGTCTCGAAGATGTTATTAACCTTCAGATCATCAGTGGCATCCACAGAGCCAGTGTACATATACCTGCAAGCAATTTATTATTAACAATTTTGCACTCGCACGCTTTCGTTGTAATATTCAGCGAAAACAGTTCGTCGCGTAATGGGTACGCAACAGCACAGAACACTTACTTTAACATATTACTGAACGCCTCTGGCAAGATTTCCGGGACATCGATGGGCTGCTCACCGCTTTCCTTCCAGTTTCCGTTGAACATGGTACGAAAAACCGTACTATTGAGGCTTAGCACGAATCTGCAAAGGCAGAAGTGACAACTTTGCTCATGGACACTCAGCGTCAGCGTTGACAGAACCGTTTCGAGCATTTGTAGCTTACTTATGAGCTGGGAAGATCTTGGCTTCACCAAGCTGGCGACCAACGGCAAACCGCACATCACTCATCTCGCCGCTGGCCAAGATGTGCTTGTGCAGACCGAGAATACCATCAGCGGTCCGTTGCCAGTCCGATGCTGTTGCAGTGGCGGTAGAAGTGTGCGACATAGTTGCGCTATTGGGTCCGAATCTGAAATGGCAGATGGAGATGCTTCACCTTTCACACTGTTCACACTTCACAGCGTACCCAGTTATGGCTACTTTTTTTAAGAAAGCGTGAAGCGTAAACTTTTAAAGAGCTACGAAGCGGTTAATTAGTAATTTAGTAAAATTAGTAAAACAGTCGGTGGCTTAATTAGTAAAATAGTCCAGCGCACTTCGATTCCATCGTGGATCCAGCCTAACAAGTGACAGCCAGTACGGCAAACCTGAAACCAGAGCTGTCAAGCGTCGATCTGGATTCTGCACGTGGCTGAACAGGCTCTGGCTCTGACATGACAAGCACGCGGAAACACGCATAACACGGGTGTAGCAATGCGTCACCGCAGTGACGCTTTCATTTGTCATGAGTCACATCTACAGTTTAGGGTTATACGCACTCAGCGCCACTCAACAGCACGTGATTACTGGTTTTGACTATGTACTTCTCGTCGGCGGTTATGGTTAATCACGACAGTTACTCGAACGTGCAGCAACGTACGTACGTAGTGTAACTGGCGATTCCGATTTGGGTTAGCTAACAAGTAAGTAGAACATTCCCGAATTTAGTGTTTGTGAATACTCTCAAGATGACCTTTATCAATAATAGAACAGCCAGATACATAGATTTTAAAAACCTGCCGCAGCCACAGGTACGAGCACGTAGAAACATATTTCACCTACTGTACTACAGTAATCGGAATCGTGTACCTAGTGGGATCGCCTACGAGTACGAACCTTTCAAAAGTGTTCGCTGTATCTTCTGTATGCAAAATGGGAAGGTTCAATATTCGCCGCAGCTGATGGTTTCCCACTTTGGGGTGCCTCCAGGATCACTCTGACTCTGTGTTGTGTTTTTCAAAGGTCAAGTTTACAGAGTAGGTAATTTTAAAAAAAGGTAATTTTTAATAATTTAAATTTAAAAAGGTAATTTTTAATAATTTTTAAGTAGGTAATTTTTAAGGTCAGCGATTTTTAACCACCTTCTGACGTTTGGTAATTTTCACTCAGTTTTCGCATGAAAGAATCGTTTATCAAAGAAGACGGACCAACAGCATAGGAAAAAAAAACTAAAACCGACTAAACGTCCCATTTCTGGAAGACAGAGAACCTTCTTTTCGTTTCGGTCGACCGTTATTAAATAACGGTCTCCGAGCGATGCTTTGCTGTGTGCAACCAATACAAACCAACGAAAAACAGAACTCATTCACTGCGCAGATAAAGCTTTCAATGATCATACGATTTGGGCGTCGTTTAAAAAAAAGGAGAACTGCTAAATTTCTTGGTTCGACCCGTCCAGATACCGAAAAAAAAACAAAAGACTCAATTCGTCCACTTTCTAGAAAACCCAAGAATTCCAATAAATCGTACTTATTCTACCTGACACCCGCAACGTTTACAGCGCATAAATGAGAATTATCAACACACGAATTACGTAAATTTCAGGCCATGAAACCCGAGCCCAACATCCAGGCCATTTACGCTAATAAGAAGATCGGTTGGCTTTTTTCCACGCTTCCATCTGATCCCGACCAATGCGCAGCTGATCGAACTTTCTCGAGTAGAGAGTGCCTTTGACTTTCACCCAGTAGATATTGTCTAGCTGGGTGCGCAACGTAGCGATCACGGGCCGACGTGTCTCGAGAGCCATGATTTCCTGTCCAAATTTCAAGAGACTCGCAGCCCGCACAATCTGATGCAGCGCACACTCGACCAGGGTTTGTTGTTCTTTGTCCTTGCGCAAAGCAACAAACCATGGTCCACTCGTTCCCGTCACCACGGCCGGGTACCACCACTGCGTATCCCCCGTGTCAACGAAGACCTTCTCCCCGTTACGGAATTCCACATCGCTGCGAGAGATGCGCAGAAGCGAACCGGTGCGGTATTTCGTGGGGAATGGCAGCTCTGGCTGGAGCGATGAATGCTTGTGCCGGTAAAGGTCCGCTATCTCACTATCCAGCAGCAGCTGACTCTAATGCACAAGATAGGGATAGATTAGTTATTTTGCTATTCTGCCGTACTTTTCTATATTTTAGTGCTTTATGCATTTTGTTTCACAAGTACATTTTCTCTTTGGAAGTCTGTTATACCATCCGGCCTCCACTCAAAACGTCCGACCAGAGGCTCTCATGCCAGTGGAATTATGTACGTATGGAAATCATTTAGGTACACAGTGTCATAAAGATGCAAAAAAGTCGTGGCGAGTGCTGGAAATTTTACGTCTACTTGCATGTACATGAATTTGGTACCATATCCCGGGTCATTTCCAAATTTAGCGCCATCCTTACTTTGACGGGACCGGCGCCCAGTTCGCCATCGGTCATCAGGGGAAACCGAACAAAGTTTAAGGTTTTTCCCAACACCGCACGCCGGTTGTCTTGGGAAGGCTTAAGGTCCTTCCGGATGCATGCCTTTTCAGCCCAACTGCAAGGATACTATTTTCTCGGTCTGGGCTCCACTTTCTCATAAACCGCTCTATTGCACCCTTTCAGAATAACTTAAAGAATTGATGCTGCATGGTTTGCAAAAAAACAATAAAACCCGAGAGAGAGATTGATAAAACATGGTAACCTACTTCTCCACCGCCGCGTAAACGATGTCCTCAGCAGCCGACAAAGTGTCGCGCCGCAAAATGTCCATCAGCGTTTCTTGGCTGATTTCGCTGAATTGGTCCGATTTCAAAACATCTTGGCTGTTTTCATCCACAAATTTCAGGCATATTTCCAGAATCCTTGCAGAGCGATCGCGTAAAGAGGCGCAACGCTTCATCTAATGGAAGCCACATAAACCGTTTTACATGTAACATACAGAACCGAAAGCAAAGGTTGGAGTGCTGAATCAAATTTGACCTACTTTCTCCATATAAACGAGGCAGCTGTCGGCGTTCAGCTGGTCCAGCGTAGTGCTGAGGAATCTGGCACACAACTCGCTTAACATTGGCAGGTCATACTTATCGGCGCAGTAAATGGTTTCGAAAATGTTCTCAGCCTTCAGACCACCATTTTCCTCCAGAGAGCCAGTGTAGATATACCTGCATAGCGCACACGGGCTAAGTTTTAGCATCTCTCAGTGTTAGATGGCACAGTAACAACCAATAAGTTTTAACGGTTTAACCACGCAGAACCGTAAGCGTGTCTAACCTCTTCGTGTTTCGCAAATACTGTTTCGTAAAACGGTAAACCTGTTGGCACAGCTAGCACGTACTTCAACATGTTCCTGAAGGCGTCTGGCAAGATTTCCGGGACATCAATGGGCTTCTGCCCGTTTTCCGGTAAACTTCCGTGGAACATGGTGTGGAATACCGTACTGCTGAGGCTCAAAACAAATCTATAATGTCCAAACGACGACTCAGCTCGCGCACAGGCTGATTGACACGAACCACACATCGATCAGCTTACTTGTGAGCGGGGAAGACCTCGGCCTTGCCGTGCTGGCGCCCCACGGCGAACCGCACATCGCTCATCTCGCCACTAGCCAAGATGTGCTTATGCAGAGCAATAATCCCGGTAGCGGACCTTCGCCAGTCCGATGGTGCTGCCGAATTTTGCGACATAATTGCAGGCGACTGAGTTAGCATCCACGGTATCAAATGTATTATGAAGCTCCACAAATCGTGGTTGATTTTATGCAGAAAAATGTGCAAACACAATCTTCAGATTATAGCAAGTACAAAGAAAATTAGCACAAATTTACAAAATGTGTTTTTACTCCAGCGAAAACCGATAACTACGTAACTCAGTATAACACCAGCACAGTTGACCTGCATTCTTTTTGCAGCTCAGCTATGGCATGTGACCCGCGCTACAACGCCAAACTCACTACGAGAGTCGCCACACTACCTTACCGTAATCCGTATCACGTATTCACGGACCGTGAGTCACCAACCGACCAACGTGCAATCAAAGCTGCCCCGCACTAAACAGTACCAAGTCCTGTTCAGTACATTTTTCAAACTTTTTTAATCGCATAAATGATAATTTTATTTAGGGCAATTTCTGGATTTAGGAATAGTTAATGTATTACAGTAATACTAACTAAACACTTATCTTACAGAATCGGCAGTCCCAGTGCCAACCGCCCCATTCCGCAGCAGGGTGAGTATTCGTCTCACCTGGTTAAGAATCCTGTTATGCGGCACTAACTACTAGTATGTATTGAGCACATTTGGTGCGAGTAGTTTCGTTGCGGTTTTTATGATGTGGAATGTGGATCAGTTTCGGATAGACACCTGTCAGTCTGTCATACCACTAAGTTACTAACACTGTTTGCAATTAGTTGCACTTCTTTCCCATCTTGCTTATATAATCTCGTACTTATGCTATAAGGATCATGCGGTCGAACCCACAGCATTCCGAACGAAATTCCTGATTTGCTTTTGGTAGGCCTTTGGCGTAACTAAACATACCGCCTACACAGTTCTGCCTGTGATATCTTATTCCGTGAAATTATATCAGTCACAGCGAACTACCCGAACAATTTCGAGTCACGAGTCCAATCGTTGCCATGATTATTTGCGGAGACAAGGTGCGTGCGTGGAATGCAGTGGACGTTCTGGTCGACGGCCAGTGGCAGCACGCCGGCAAAGTCGTCAATTTAACGGAGAGCGGCCTGATTATTGATTTCGGGTGCGCTACACAGCGGGCGCAGCCGGTCCAATATGGGGAGATCCTTAACGGCATATACAGCGGGATTGTGGACCGTGACTGGTGCGCTGCCGGTGATGATGTGGTGGTGCTATTGCGCGGTTCCTCCGACGGCGCTTGGACCTGGTACCCGGGAAAAATTATCTCCCTAGATGCCCACTACCCTGAAAAGTTTTTTTTCGTGGAAGTGCAGCTGCCACACGGTATCCTGAAGGAGCTGGTTCCTTGCCAGCAAGTGCGTTCACCGCCGTCGGGCGATGAGCTCGTGCGACGACAGATCGCGAAGGGGCACTTCGTTGTCCGCAGCTTCCCGTTGCCCGTATCCTACCGGTCGGACGGGTCATCAAACCTTACACAGATGTTTAAGCGGAACTTATACAAGGGGCGACATGTGATCTGCACTTCGCTGCTGAACCATACGCTCCATTACTTGCAGTGCCACGAAAAAACGCCCCTCGAAAAGCTGGAGGTGGTAAGTCATATACTGCAAGATTACTGAGACGCTTACAGTTGACAGTTTGTATCCCGGAAATTGAATAACCTACCGTAGAGGACGATTTAGCTAAATGCTGTTTGGACGTCTTGACGGGTCGGTAATATTATCGTGTCTGTTCGACTTAGTGACGGTCGACAAATCTTCGTCGGCGAAATGGCGAGTTACCGAAGGTTTGGTGTTTGAGATAAAAAAACATAACATAAGAAATAACATAAAAAATACATGAAAATGAAATAAAATAAGCAAAGTAATAAAAAAACGTGTTCGTAATCGAACATCGTATTCCTGTAGCAGATGGAGTACTACTCTGCCAAAAAGGAAGCGGTCGGCAGCGGCAGTCAAGATGCGAGTTAGCCACCCAGTAAAAAGCGCAAAATCGTTGACAACGAGGCTGTCTTGAGGTTACCTATTGAGCTGCTGGTGGAAGTCTTCCAGTCACTTGACTCCATCGAACGTATACGCTGTCGACTTTTTTTTTTTTTTTTTTTTTTTTTTGTTTTGGGTTACTATTGTTTCGGGACACATAAATTAACTTTTTTTTACACTTTAAGAAATGATTTTTTGCGGTAACACCGTAACGGCATGATCTGTACAATACATTACTCCCGTTTAGCTAGCTTAAAAGCAAAAAACACATTCTCGTTGTCAACCATGTCGTTAAACGTTCCAAGAACAGAGACAGCGTTTCCCCGTTGTATCTCAATACTGATTTTCTGGCGCAAAAACTCTCCTGACCGAGGATTACCAGTACAATCGCTGATCTTTCGCGACAGCTCCTTGAAGAATTTCTTTGTGAGTGGTCCAAATGTGCCCGTGGTTTCGAACGCGATCGGCTGTACTACATATCGGTCTGCAAGTCCATCGTACTTTCCTAGCTTATGGTTTTCGCGTGCTTCCGCTGCACTTCCCGGCACCCGTGACGTCCGGGCGATGTACGTTTGAGCGAACGTGTCTGCCACTGTCACATCCCATACTAACGGTTTTCCATTTTCCAAGGAAAACGGTAACTCCGTCTGGTCTTTGCCATCTCCTCTGTCCAGTCCCGGCGGCTCGAGGGACGATGGCATTCGTGCAGAGTTCAAGGCTCGCTTTGTCACGTCATTCAACACGGCGTGAACGCCATGCCTTCCTTTCGCTAACTTGCAAACCAAGCCATGGTGTCCCAGGCTGTCCACTACGTTACCGCAACGGCATACATGCTGTTCGCAGACCGGGGCTCCCAACCGTCGCGCAACGGCTATGCGTAAGTGGGCATCTTCCAACAGGTTTCCGAAGAGGGATACTGGCAATGCTGACAACCAGGCGCGCGACTCCGATGAGGATGCAGCCAACAGGCGGGCAGAGGTAATTACGTCGGCGTTCTCCATCATGCGGGATGCTGTCTGGGTGTGCTGTGGCGTAGTCCACGCGGACTGAAACCGGCGACTTTCTGTGCGAGGGGGTTCGGTGGAAAAGCGAGATGTCCACACTTCTATCAGGCGGTTACACCGATCCTTGATGGATTCATTGCGGGTAACATTACACACCATGTCGACAGCACCATGGACTGATGAGGTGTAAGCAGCTAGCGCCACTTCTGTTGCGCTGATCAACCCTAAGCCTCCAAATTTCGTGGGTAACGATGCTTGGTTCCATACTGTGTCCGACATTGCAACATTGGTCAGCTGTTCCGCTTTAAATCGGATGACATCGTCGAATTTCCGTAATTCTTCAGGATACTGCCAGCAGGGAGAAGTTCTAAGAATATATAACAATTTCGGCAGCGACAAGCAATTCTTTAACAAGAAAAACGCCTGATGTGAAGGCAATATACCGAGCTGGTCGGCAAGCACTTGTGCTTGACCGACCTTCCTCATCAACGCGCCCGCAATCGCTTCGCTCAGCAAGGGTGAGCCTAACAGTTCCAGTTCCTCCGGTTTAGAAATGCGAATGTCCGGTACCGCGTTTAGGAATAACTGGGCTACGTTTTCACGCTCTGCAGGTGTTCCGCCGTCCACGAATAATTCACACTTTGCCGTGTTTAGTCTTAAGCCCACTGCGGCGGCTGCTTCTTGGAGATTTACCATATCGTCTTTAACAACTTGAGGATCTCCAGCAGACACACCGTCATCCAAAAACCACAGGTTAGTTTCGGCTTTAATCTGGGAACAAACATCTTGTGTTAGTAAACCATAGAACATTGGTGCACAAGGATCGCCCTGCTGGACACCGCTAGCGGAAGGTATGGTGACACCACTGGCAGGAGAAATGCAGAATAGAACTGAGTCTTCTCCGTACGCAGAACGAACAAAATTATAATATGCAGGTATCCGGTCGAATACTTTTTCCATAAGTTTATCCCGCCGAACGGTGTTGAAAGCGTTTGCAAAATCAAACTTTAAAAATGCGCGCGGCTTTGTCGACGGCGTCTGTAAAAACTCCCTGGCACTGTGCACGATGATTTCTGCTCCCTGTTTCGTTCCAAATCCGAACTGGACCGGGCGAAAATAATTACCCATTTCTTCTGCCAGCCGGAAACAAACTATCTTCGCTACAAGGCGGCGTAACGTGTCGACTTGTGTATCCTCTGTGGAATACTATTCTCACCACTGCCGCTTATTTCCGAGACGTGCGCGTGTCAGGGCGCAATGAGTATAATTTCCCTTCGCGCTTCTACTGTTATGCCTGGTGTGCAGCCTGTCTGTTGGAATGCGTTGGCACCAGCACGAAAGTGGCCGTCATCTCGGATCAAAGGTTCTCCGAGTGTCTGCGTATAGCCGGCCTAATTAGCCACCTTCGCAATGGCACTCGCATCCCGGCACTGGTGTTCTATAAGTGTTATTCCGGCGAGTATGAGTATGGTTATGTGGGCAATATTATCATCGAAGAAATATCGGAGGTTTTCACGTTCTGTGAGAGATTTGTGTGGAAGCAGTGCCGCATCTATGATCTCTTCTTGAGTGCAACCGTAGCCAAGTACTCCTCCGATGATAGTCAGCCGGCAGCTTCCCGGAGAACGCAGCTGTGGGATCTGTTCGAGAATAATCTTTCCGGAAAGGCATTTGATGTGCAGGATCTGCTGGAATGGGTCGCTGCCTGCATTTCCAGCGAGCAGCGCACATGGATTAAGAAAGAAATTGTATAGGTGAGCCTCAAATAGTCAATTTTCTGCACCGGCACAATTACAGGGTTATACTGGCTCGCAGTGCCTTATGAACTACCAGAGTGTAGACCCGCGATTGTCCACTCCGTATCGCAGTGTAGAGTGGACGGTGACCTCCCTCGGCGCGTTGGCTGTCAATAAGCTGACCAAGGTGACTATAGCGGCCCTGCATGCGGTGAGGGTTTGGCTGAACATAGATAGACAAGAGTGGGATCGACTCATGTCCAGTTAAGACATTCTGTGACGTCTTGGCATCGCTTTTCCTTCTTTTACGAAGCCTATTATCGGAGTGATCCCATCTTTCCAGTACAACGGTCTTCAGGACGGAGATGTACGGTCGGTGAAGCATGGTTCTCGTTGTGAGACTTCTTTCGTCGCTCTACGTGTGCTGTCTTATTTTTATCATCCTTCACCGCTCATACATTTGTGTACTGCTTATAAGTGAGCCGTTAGATTTTACGCTTTTGGAGGTCTGCATTGTGCACACCTGTTTTTATTCCATCTGGTATAGAAATGTTTATTACTTACAGGTATGTAAAGCCAAAGGGAACTTTAAAGCTGGTTGTTTGCTTAATGCCGAATGTTTTTTCTTGTGTTTAGTAATGATTTAAAGTACGACGCTCGAGTTATCCGACCTGTTGACTGCATTAAAAATTTAAAAAGAAAAATTAAATGCCAGTTGCTTTAAAATAAACTTGCTCGACCTACTCACTACGAGAAGTGGAATGTCGTACGCTTCGCGGTTTTAGACGGCGGTCGGTGCTGAGCGGTCGCATACTACCACAAAGTGCTCATACACTCGAGCGGAGAATTAAGATACTACGTCAACAGATAAGCATAGAAATCCAGCGACGAAGTACAGCACTTCGATGAGAAGAGCACCACCAGCGGCGAGTTTTGACGAAATTTTTCTTGTTATTCGACCGCCTTTAGTTGTAGTGTTGCTATATAACTCGCTGTCGTACCGTTTTTTAACTTTAAAAACTAAGCGAAAACTTTCAAAAGTTGTAAACGAAAGGAAACTACGTGCGTACATACGTACATATGTTTGCTAGGCGCCGTTGACGTTTTCATCTGCTTGTGATCTTGATAATTTCTTGCTTGCATATTGTGGTGGTTTGGCGGAAATGTGCTTACATGGGGCTGAAGTAGCGGACAGCGTCTTACGCAACAGCGTAATGTTGTTTAGCTGCACATTCGTCCCATAAATCAGAATGCCCAACCTGCATCTACCTCGAGATTATACGGGTATCGCTGCTTCTCATGCATTCAAATAATCTCACTGCTCCATCACCTGCAGCCAGGATGGTGGCCATCAGCCGCAATATAACGCCGTCCTATCTTTATTGCCGGTGCACCATGATTCAAAAACACGTGCAAAGCTGCGACTCCATACGGCATTTACCCCAGATTTAAAAGAGTTACGGCATATGCGGCAGATAGTAGGGCCTCAGACATACCGGTATAAACGTTTCCTGATCACGATGGTTATTTATGCATTAGACGCACGCGGATTGAGGATATCGTAGTCAAGCGGGCACTTGCACTTGTTTACGCACCGGCACTTGATATCTGTTACTCATGCACTTTATGCAACGCACCAACAAAAGCCACACGTATGATGTTGTCGACAGTGCGCAGTAATCAATCATCTCTTCATAATGAACGGTGCGGATAAGGCGGCATTGTTAACGGTTATCGTTTTCCTGATAAGGGTGCCACAACGGAAAAGCAATCAGCGGAAATACGCTGCTGTACCCTGCTGGCAGTCATCGCAACCGTAATTTGCGTTGAATTATGTGAATCTGTAGTCGCGTGTCTAATGTTCACCGAAATACGGAGATTCATTGTATGGAACATTTCCGCATCGGTAACGGCCGATTTTGTAATTATTTGAATTAATTATTCGTACTCGTATCTGCGGTAGGGACAGGTACTTGATCAAGACTTAAAAGGAATACGGGGCTTTCCTGGAAAGCGACGGCAATATGGCCGCATTCAGTCGGAAGTGTTTTACCAAAAATCTGGAGGAGAATGTCAAACTTATTCTGCTGCTTATTGCAATCATCTGTGGCTTCGGTAAGAATAATAAAACAAACTCTGATTAAGGTTGGTGCGTTGGACCTCTGGTGACTGGTGGTACAGTGCAGTGGCCTTTGTGTAGTAAAAAAAATATAAAATGTAAAAAAAAAATTATAAGGACAGGGACGTACGTAAAATCGTGAGTTTCGCACCATAACTGTATTTCAGTTATAAAAATAGGCTCTAATCATAAATTATAGCCTGCGTGACTTCGAAATTGACTACTAATTTTATTTAATTCTGTACTCGTATAATTATCCGAAGTACATATAATTGTAATTATACGAGTACAGAACCGCATAATTATGTACAAGTCGCAAATAAATACGTATTATACAGTTAGATAAGTATTATACACTTATGAATTCTGATTATATGAAATTGTGACTTTTGTATACCACCAGTTAATAAATGAAAAGAATATTATACGAGTATATATTAAAGTCAACGTGAATTCGCTGTATTTAATTACTTAAAATTCTAATAATGTTTATATGTTTTATGTTTATAATTAGTCATACACCAGAGCTTGCTTAATGCAAGTTTTAAGGATTATTTTTCTAAAATACACCATTGAAGAAATTAGGCAATTTTAATAAAAATGAATGGCATTAAATGGAAAAGTAAATGATTTCAAAATATTCATTACAAATGTGTGCAACTGATTAAGCATAATTAGTATCAACATAAAAAGATTTATAGTGCTGATTGCACTGCCGGTTTATCGCAGTATGATTACAACCGTATCGACACGTTAGCGCTAACACGTACGACACTCTAACGCCAATATTTCAGCCCTGGGTATCGGTCTGCGGGAGACGGGCCTGCAGAATGACCCGCGCAACGTTATGTACGTATCCTTCATCGGGAGCATCTTCCTCAACATGCTGAAAGTGGTCATCCTCCCGCTGATCATCTCCTCGCTGATCACCGGCCTAGCACAAATGGACTCGCAGACCTCCGGCCACATCGGCCTGCGCGCCGTCATCTACTACCTGACCACCACCGTGCTGGCCGTCATCCTCGGCATCGTCCTGGTGGTGACTATCCGCCCCGGGGAGTTCGCGGGGTCCCAGATCGAGGACCCCGACAGCCTGAAAGCGCCCGGGGAGGCCGCCGAACCCATCACTACACCGGATACCTTCCTAGACTTGATTCGGAATATGTTCCCGCCTAACATCATCCAGGCCACTATACAGTCCTACCGCACCAAACTGGAGGCGCCCATGAATGTGACGAGCACCGCCAACGAAACGATGAACTCCACGGCGGCAACGACGATCATGACGACCATCACCACCACCCTGGCGGATATTAATGCTACGATTGCGTCAACGTCAGCACCGGCCAAAATTGCGCCAGGTATACTGTATTGACATTCACATTCACAGAACCCCCTTGTTTGCCTCGTAAAAGGAAAAAGCCCGGTGCATGGAACCAAATTCGTACATGCTCGTTAAAACAAGCGCCTCCAATGCATTTCTCGTAATACTTTTTGTAATTGTACAGTAAAAAGCAAATTAGCAAGAGTGTGCGCTTTACAATGCCGAATTAATGTACGGGTAGTGATTATTATGTGGTTTTAATGAGCGACGTTGCAGATTACTACACCTATATTGTCAAATACAAATGGACCGATGGAACTAACATTCTGGGAGTCGTCGTCTTCACCATTGTCTTTGGTAAAAAAATGGTTCGACGCTTTTGTATAGGTAGAGTGCGTATCCGATTGAAGACTAACCAATGCGATGTTTTTAAAAGGCATTACGATCAGTAAAGCCGGACCTAAAGCCAAGCCGCTGGCCGATCTCTTCGAAGCCATCAACGAGGTCACCATGAGGATTGTGGGCTTGATCATGTGGTACGATTGAAACTCACGCGCTAATTTACTGTTTGAAATACGCTGATTGTATTTGTTGCGCGTGATCGCCGTAATTTAATGAATCTAACAACCATACGTACGTAGGATAGCGCCGCTGGGTGTGACCTTTCTCATTGCCGGTCAGCTGCTGGAGGTTAAAGATCTCACGGCCATGATCTCCCAGGTATTACGATATTTTCTACCCAACACTTCACGATTCTCAAAAACCTAAATCTCGACGTTGAAAAACGCATTTTTTATTTCAGTTGGGAATGTATTTCGTCACCGTAGTGGTAAGTGAAGGCAGTATTATTGTAATTGACTGATAAATAACGCATTGTGATGCAGACGGGCCTGTTGATCCACGGCATTATTCTGCTGCCGTTGATCTTCTTTATCATAACGCGCCGCAATCCGTACTCATTCATCGCCGGTGCCGGGAAGGCGCTGATTACCGGTTTTGGTACCAGTTCTAGCTCGGCCACACTGCCGGTGACTATACAGTGCTGCGAGGAGAATAATAAAGTCGACACCCGGTAACTAGCGCTCGTCGGCAGAATCTCAAACATATTAAATGAACCTGTTGCTTTATATTATTTGTATTTTCCTTGTAGGGTCAGTCGGTTCGTGTTACCCATTGGTAAGCAATGTGTTAATATGTATTACCGCGTGCAAATAAGCGATGTTGTTACTGAGCTACTTAAATGTTGTTCAAATATTTAAACGGAGATTGTAGAATCTTAAATTAGTCTAGTTATGTGCAGTTCATATTTCGCTGTATTAAGTCGATTAAAAACCCATCTACCGTATGGGACTAAAAAAATGAAAAGTCGGTCCAGGGTCAGAAATTTATTACAGCAATGAAATAAGCGACCGACGTGCAAGCATGAAGTTTGAGAAAAGCAGCCCTTATTTTACGAAATGTGCTAGAAATTTAGGCATGTCCGCTTTTAGCTTCTACGTTATATGAGCTTTCTGTTCTTTTCAGGTGCTACGATTAATATGGACGGCACGGCACTGTACGAAGCCGTGGCGGCGATCTACGTGGCCCAGACACAAGGCCAGGAAATCAGCTTCGCCCAGATCGTCGCCGTCAGGTGCGTTCTTGGACGTGTAAACTGACTGGCTGATTTTTAACAGCATCTTTTTATCTGGATAGTATCACGGCAACCGCCGCGGCCATTGGTGCGGCCGGAGTCCCTCAGGCCGGCCTGGTTACCCTCGTCATGGTGATGGAAGCCGTCGGGCTGGACGCCAAATTTGTTGGCGCCATTATGGCCGTCGACTGGTTGCTGTAAGTGTAAAGGTCACTTTTCCGCAACCCTTATTAATAAGCTGGATTCGACAGGGACCGCGTGCGAACGACGGTAAATATTTTGGGCGACGTGATCGGCACCGGTATCGTCAACCATCTCTGCAAGAACTACCTGGCTAATTTAGACCAGCAGGCGGCACTCACGAGCGAAAAGACCGAGATCGCAGTGGTCGGCGGGGCGGGGGGTCTACACGAGTCGCCGACTGTGGAGACGGAAATGATGCAGTATCAGGACAAACCCAACCTGCGGAAACGGAACAGCGGCCACAGCGAATCTGAACAGCTTTGAGCTGGTCGTTATGTAGTCCGCTTACAAAAGAAAATTGTTTTATGTACAAAAGAGACTACGTGTTTATTCGTGATCTCGGTCATGTAATTTCCCGGCGCGATTAATTGTTGTTGTTGTAATTAGTCAACGGCTGTCAACGTGCCAAACATTTGATACCATTCTTAAACAACAACGTGAGATGAAAAAGATTACCCTTTTGAAAATGGGATGTTAGTAACTCGGTACGTAAATTAGTACGATCGGGCACCCGATTATCGTTGCCTGTTATTCTCCGGTTTCGCTTGCGCCGCGGACGGTGGGTCGATGGGAGCAGCGGTAGCGTACCAGCCAAAAGGTACACATTTCTTCTTTATCCTGCATATTACCGTAACACAAATCACAGAATTTTTTGTGGATATCAAGACGTTCTGAGTCGCCCAGCTAAAGAAACTACCAAAAGCAGTACCCTCCCTTCTAACAGGAAGCACGGCCGCGGCTGGCCTGGCTGAGAGGGGTGGGCCGCCCTCACCGTGACTGTTTGCACGCTCACCGTGTTACCGAATCTGTGATCTCGTACATGCATAGGCTGATACAGACAGCGTTAAGAGAGGACTGCGTTATTTAGAGCCCATCCTGAAAACGCGTAAACAGTGTGCAAGCAGCACATAAGACGGTTATCAGATTGCGTGAAATGCATTGCCAGACTCCCGGTTTTCTGGATGCTGTAGAGTTTGGATCGTTTTATATTAGGCAATCAAACGGCGATCTTCAATCCGCGCATGCTCTAAGGTAACTGCTTAATCTCCGATACTATATTGACTGTAGCAACCTTGCCGCCTCGGTGGCATTTGGTGCATACGCATTATGTGAAATTATCAGCCATATTCGTATCGTGTATCTTTATTAACCTGTGGTACAACGTATTAGGCATTAACTAACGTAGGAACATCACAATTTTTACAACAATCGTATCTGTATGTCAGCAGTAGAAGTACGTATATCACCAGATGCACGCACATTTAGCTAGATCGTTTTCGCCATCAAATTTATGAATATGGATATATCAATATGGATATGGATGAGTCAGTCGACTCATAGCCAGGCACATAATAATTAATTTTTACGTGTACGCTATCCACTGCCCACAGAGTTCAGCAGCAGCAGCAGAGTACAGCAGTTCAAACATTGCATACGTGACGCAGTCATGCACTTGTTGCAATACATGTCGGTAAGTGCAAATTATTACTGGTTATTGCTTATCTTCGTGGACTTTGCTCTAGAATTTTTTGCGATTTCTCGCACGCGTCTTGCTCAAGGATTTTATAAACTTGTGTGAGAAAGTCTTTGCATTCCTTTACTATCATATAGTTATATTGTTTGCCTTGGGAGTGCTTTTCCATCTCTCGGCACATTGGATTTCGCCCAGAAATTATCCCCAACCTCGATGATCATAAATTTCGGTATTTGGCGCATAATTAGTGGCCACAATTAAATCTCCAAATCTCGATACGGAGTTGGCTGTTTCGGTCAGCGTTGACACTACATACTTTATAATTCTTGAACTGCTAAGCTTATTAGAAGCTACACCAGATTTATTCGGCCATGTCTGGATTTATTGCGAGATCCACTGAATTTGTACGCACCGAAAGGCAGCGCACAGTTCTAAATGATGTGTACGTGGGCCGGCAGATCCTGGCCAGCGACGAGCGAAGCGATGTACTGTTTGCTGTGGGCCGTCAATTGGGTGACGTTAAGATGTTTTCGGCTCACAAGTAAGTGCTAACTTACGAGACCAAGCAGAGCCTTACACAGATTACCTTAAGCCGGTTAAGGTGCCAGTTACTTTTCCGATGAGTTTCTAAATCATATAAAGATCAAATATACGGGTATATAATAAATTAATAATGGTATTATACACTCATAGATGCACTCATAGATATGGAAATTCACAGTGCATCTGGCTTGCAGACTCAAGGAGATAGAATTTGTTCTGTGAAGGCCGATAGCTCCGCCTTCATGATTGGCCTTTCGCCATTGTGTTTTGCTGTTCTGGGGATTTCCATCCCACACATTGCTGCTGTTTTGACGGACCTACAGCACAGCTGCGCTGGCTGTAGGATCCGATCTCATTAGTCGGTGTTTGCTGCGCCACGGTGCGCACCTTAGATTTCGGCATTAAAGCCTCAATCCGGGTTCGCCGCTGTTTCGCCGTCGAAGGTACGTGGGCGCCCATAAGGCCCCACGTTACAGTTCAAAGATTTCCGTAATTACTACTTTACTAAATAACACAGATGCAAGCAAATGCAAATTGTTATATCCTTATAGCGAACTTTGCTTTGTTTTCAAACAATCCTTTTTGGATTGCCACTAGTATCTCAAAATGAGATGTTTTTCGTTACCTACTCGTAGATCCATGCTGAGCCGGGGCAGTACTGTCTTCAACACTATGTTCAATGGAAGTTTAGCGGAAAGTGGTGATACGGCCATCGATGTTCCTGAGATCCTGCCAGAAGCCTTCAGCAACCTCCTCAGGTAAGCGTTGTATGCATTTATAGTTTTTACGTCCTGAGCGGTTTATCTGATTTGGTGCAGTGGAAAAGCGACACCGCACTTTGGTCAGCAATACTTTTGACATCAAGCAGGTTAGCAGAAATACGTGCACACTGGCAGGAGTAAATCATTAAGACGCGCATAAGGATACTAGTTCTTTTGTGCCCAGATATTAACTGACCATATACTGCTGTGCGTCGAACAACATATTTCGTACTAACGTGTGTGTTTTCGCTATTGTTGCAGATACATCTATACTGGCTCGGTTGGCAACGGTTTAAATGCTGAAAATGTTTTTGAGACGGTCTACTGCGCCGATAAGTACAATCTGCCAAGGCTGGAAAATCTCTGCTTAACGTTTATCAAGACAGACTTAAGAGCAGACAATTGCCTTCTATATTTAGAAGCAGTAAGCCTGATGCTTTCGCAGCCTGAGTAGATATTGCCTGTTGGTAACTTGACGAACAAATTGAGAATTATTTCGTTTTCACTACTTATTAATATGATAGTTGCTTAAAGCGAGTTAATTTTGTGTTCGCCCTGACCTGAGCTGACTTGATTTATCTCGCATCAGGTCAAGCGCTGTATGCACGACTCGGTTGCACGCCTAGAGGAAAGCTGCTGGGAAGTCGTAGACCGATTTACTCCATCTGTACTGCAATCAGAGTATTTCCCGACAGTCAGCCGAGAAACCATGAAACTGCTTTTGCAGCGCGACACCTTGTCGGCCGATGAGAACAGCATATATTTAGCTGTCGAAAAGTATGACAGATCGTAGCTTGTGTCTTTGCAAGAGTATTAAACGATCACTTTCAATTGGGAATTTCTTTAACAGTTGGTCAGTGGCGGCTTGCATGCGCGATAATCTGGAGCCTTCCCAAGTTAACCGGCGTGCTGTGCTGGGCGAAGCACTGTACCTTATCCGTTTTCCCCTGCTGACTGACGCGGAACTGGTCAACGGGCCCATGAAAGTAAGGACGTATGTGATACAAACAGATCATCCGTCTGACCTCTGTGGTACAAAAACGCTGCCAACCATTTTGCGCTTATTCATATAACCGTTTGTCTAAAAGGCATTTTCATCGATCACCGGATTTCTTAAGACGAACGATTTTTCCGTAGATACCTGCGTTAACGTTGTACGTGGTTATGATATCATCTCATGGAGATTAAGGTGTTTAAATGTAGAGCCGAATGCTGCTTGAGCCAGAGCTCTTGGACATTTACCAGTTCAAATATGCGAATGACAAGCCACAGCTTCCGTTTCCGGTGGTACACCGTCGCGGCTCGATTCTGCGTTTTCCAAAAGGTTATGCAGAGTTCGTGCAGCAGGAAAAAGTGTTTGTGGAGATGGATATTGGACAGAGATTGTTCTGGTATCCTGCACTGGTTGTCGGGATGCGTGAAGCGGATATCGTTGTTTCACGGGATAAAGGACAGACAACTTATAACTGTGCACCGTACAAAGTCGTTCGGGCTGCGGATATCTTGCAAGTCGGACAAGAAGTTAAGATTCTCATCAAGCGCAAATACCACCCCGCTGTGCTGGTCGCATTCTGGGGAGATTTTTACGATGTCTGCTACCGAGGTACACAGTATTCGAAGCTGTTCACAGAACTGGTTGTCAGTCGCGATCAAATGACGGCCTGGAAAGCGGCCGGTTATGTAAGCGTCTTCTATTGCTAAAGTTCTCTTTGTTTTAATTCCTTACGGGAGCGGTGATAGCGCATTTCTCTTAAAAACTCTTCTGTTACAGCTAACACTTAGGTAATTTAGATATGCAAAATATAGTGCTAGTGATTCTGACGTTTGTTATCACAGATTACGGGACATTTGTATTGCTCTTTGCACGCTTTTTGTTACAAAATAAATGGCGTCTACTTCAAAACAAAATTCTGTATAATTTGGTTGTTAATACGTGTTATGTTCACACTAGAATAATCGACGTAAAAGATGTCAGTTTGATTTAATTCAGTGCAAATATGCCGGTATCACACAGTTCCTTGACAGGCACGGGAATTTTTGCTTTCGCGCACTGCCAAACATTTTTTCCTATGATTTTATGACATTGTGGAGTAGAGCCCTGCGCGAGCGCTCGGCGCGCGAGCCGGATGTGCGAGTTATTACCGGTACAGGCGCGAGGCGAGTGGAATATCGTTAAAAATTTGCGATCTCGGCCATAGAATCTTCCCGGCAAGTTTAATCCTGGTTGCAGGCAGATATCGTATTCAGTTTGAAACAAAATATAACAACATGAGTCAAAGCGCACACCCGCTCCAAGATTAGACTTGGGTGAAAAACTGATAATAAATCGGTACGCCTGCTTCTGCAGACTATGTATGCCAGACGCAAAGTTATGGTAATCGTTCGCTGTCCATTCAGTTCCTGTAGAGTACGGAGTAGCGGGTATGTTAGCGGCGCTTAGAGGAGGAGCCAGAAGGTGCACATGTCCCCTTTGCCCTGTATATCGTTATAGCATTGTTGACTAGTGCGTCCGCCGGATTATAGGTCGATCAGTGCGATGGAAATTTTACAATAAACGAACCTTAATGGACAGCAGTCCCCGCTCTTTCACAGTGAAGCGGCGGCGGGCGTCGCTGGTAGCGAGGAGATCGCGGCTGGCCTGGCTGAGATGAATGCGCCCGCCTTGGCCGTGGCTGTTCATACGGGCCGCGACGTTCACTGTGTCACCAAACCTGCATAACATCCGTACAATAAACTAGCAGCACATCAACCTTCGCCACGTTTAAGATACTTTCTAGACATTCGTCGAGCTTGTCGTTATACCGGATTAGGCAGCAGTAACTGGCCTCGAGTAGAGGATGTTGTTGATCCTATTACTACATAGGTGTTTACTGAGTCGTCAAATCATGTTGTCTTGTTTTTGTAAATTCGACTAGTGGGCACTGTCACACTGTGTGCACCAGCGGCCTACGTTTGTACTTACAAGCAGTAGCGAGGAACGCGCATGCCAACCACCCCGGCAGCACAAGAACCTGCAAGAATCAGCGTACTGTAGAATATGGCTAGTATCTGTATAGAGTAAACTTTCCCGCAAGGAAATACGCTCGGTGTATGATATCATAACATGATAACCACGAACAGTGTGCGTACGGAGCGTGGTTATGGAAGCGTACCTGAGTGGATGCCGCACCGCAATCGCAGCGTAACCGACTCCGATGGGTCCTCATCCTGCAACGCTGCTTGCCTATTGATAGTCGGTCTAGTACTTTCGAACACTTTCATCAGCTTAATAGCCATCCGACAGATCTCCACGGCGTGCTGGTTGTCTCCCCGTTCCGGAATGCCGCTGACTGTCTGCAGAAGTGGCCTGTCTGTCAGTGCATCTCAGTAATTTCTGCACTCAACGGGAGATCAATAACTTACCATGTAGCTGTCACGCACAGTCTCCACCTTGTACACATCCATATCCTGGATGGCACCGTCAAAGGCGCTACATACTGATGTCACCGTGTCGATGACCGTCTCGGGTGGAGCGCAGCTAACCCAGCTGACGAAGCCGTCAAGGTCGGAAAAGAAAATGCTAACACAGGAGTAATACTCCGCTACCATCGTTTCGCGGTTGCGCAGCTGATCGACCACCGATCTACGGACAAGCAAGCACGCATTTAGTAATTTCGTCTCCAAGGCTCCACCAGCAATGTGAGATTTGTGACCAACCTGGGGAGCAGTTCCCTCAGCAAATTGTCACATTTCTTCCGCTCACTCTGCAGCTCTTCGGTCTTCAACCGCACCGCTTCGTTCAACGTCAGCGTGTACGCTTCGAAGCGGCGAAGGATGCTTTCGACGAGATTGCGGGATGTCGGCTGCCCTGGCACGAGTAACCGTCCGATGGTGGTCAGCACCTGCTTGGCGGTGGGGCGCAGCGCTGGATTAGGATGATGACATCGGCTGGCTAAAAGTGTCAGGCTCCGCTGGATATCGTAATTCACCGCGTCACTGTCGCCTTCGTCCGCTTCCAACGCTACCGCCAATGTGGACGGTATCTTGCTCGTGGATTGGTGGATGATCAACAAGAGGATCTGGCCAACGGCGTAGATGTCCGCCGGGAAAGTCAAGTCAATGCCGTCGACGTCTTTGATCGGTAAGAGAGCGTGAGCAATGGCGGCGAAGCCGAACTGGCCGATGCGCAGTGTGAAGCGGTCGTCGATGAGACAGCAGTCCGAGCTGAGGCGACCATGCGGCCGCCCGATAGTGCCGTGCAGGTAAGCCAGACCCTGTTCATTGTAATTTCAGTTTCAGAAACCTTTTGTTATATTACAACTATTTTTATGCTCGTTTTCTTATTTTTTATATGAACTGGGAAAATTATCCGGGCATTTGACCACTTAGTGAGTTGTGAATGGCTCTAAGGAAAGGTCACGTGCACTCACGGCTTACCTTTGCCAGATCGCGTGCCATCGCCAACTGGAACTCCTGGTCCAGTTTTGTCACTTCCAGCAAGGCCATAAGGGAGCCGCGCTTGCAATATTCCGCCAGAAGGAAGGCTCGATGCGGCAGAATAGCAATTCCCAGGAGATCATTGACATTAGGATGCTGTTTATGTAAGCAAGTACGCTCTTAACAGTCATCGAAACGGTAAGTGACGGTAGTAAGCAGTGGCGTTATTTATAGAAGTACTTATATAATTCCAGCGCACTAACCCTTGCATCGGGAACGAGCTGTGCCAGCAGCTGCAGATTGGGCCGTCCTTGGATCTCCAACGCCGTCAGCCAGACTGTCCTTCTCCTCCATGACACTGGATTAGTAACTTCAGCGCCGCCCATAACCAGGCTGACGTCCAGTTCGTCTCCGCTGATCAACCACCAATAGGCATTACGCCGCGCTCGTTTCCTGTGGAATGCAGTATATGCCAACGGTTCTAACACATCGTCTGATGTACAAGCTTGTCCCCGTGACTTCTTTCGTAAAGGCAAGTATTTAGTGCGAAACTTACGCTTTGAACGATAACCACTACAGGTGCAATACATATCTTTACGTTTACGCATGAATAGTCCAGTGGAAGAGATTATTAGACCATGTGAAAGCAAGGAAGGCGTTGCTGTTTGCTAAGCAAACTGCATAAAGTTATTTAGATCGATAGTTCTATGCCAAATGCATGTCGAGCATAAATAGTGTGACGTGGCGCGCCGTAGTATATGGAGTTTGGTGCAACCCGTGAATTTTATATGCCGCTGGGCGCGGTGGAAATTACGAGACAACCTTGTACGCTTGCTTAGTCGGATAGGTTCTAAGCAGAGTGTCCTCAAAATCACAGAGAAGAGAACAGCTCACCTTACACCAAATAGAACTGCGCAGGATGCGGTCAAGAGCGCTACCATGATGCCAATGGCGACGGGAAGAGCGATATTCAAAACCGATCCGGCTGACGCTGTAATAGTTGCCGCATCGTTAAGGCACGTTAAAAATAGAGCACAACGCTGAAAACAAGACACCAACCGCAGGGTCCTTCTCTTCCACTGAAGCCGCAAAGTGGGACATCCAACGGTAGACTGCCGGTCGGCCAGTCCAGCACCGAAGTGTTTCTCAGCTCGAAGGCGCCGCTGACGGAACGATACACGGCGAACATCTGCATTCAAAATAACTGTAACGCTGAAGTTATGGTGCATGTGTGAAGACCACGCCGTGACGGCAGTTGCGGACTTACGGTCATATTTCTTGTCTGCGAATTGAACATCCAGATATCCACGTCCATGCTGGACATTCCGTTGCCGTCGACCCGGACGTCGGCGTGTGGCAGCTTAAAGGTACGGTTGAGGAAGAGCGAAGTCAGGTGGTCGCCGGCGCAGAAGGCTGCTCGCTGTGCCGCTGTAAGGTTGCGGTATCCGTCCAGATTGTCGGCCAGGACGCTGCTGAGCAGCTCGAAGGACCTGTAGGCGCTGCGCGTTGCGTAATTGTTCAGTGGCTACAAAAAAAGCCATGCAATTTAGTTTCCAAAGCGTTTATTATTTGGTCCGTTTCGCGGATTCAGTGGCCGTTAGAATGTTGACGATTACTTATGTAATCGGCAGTATTATTTGTGTACGTCGTGAGCTGGTGAGCAGAATCTAATTTTTCAGTTTACCAGTTGTATGTCTGGCAACTGTTCTTTTAAAACGTTAGCAGGGCCAAGTGCATTTGCTGCAAGCATTGCATTTGCTCAATGTTCGGTGATTGCATGGATACAGCGTAATCAAGAATTCACCAACACCGTCAATCGCCCTGTTAAGAAACGCGTCTCACCTGTATTCCTGGCTCATAGGTCGTATTGTACAGATCATAGGCCATATGACGCAGTTCGCCGTTCAGGTGTTGCTCGTAATCGGAGTTGTCGGATTCATGGAGGATGACGTAGATGAAGTTCCACGTCAGGTTCAACATCTACCGCATCACAAGTTTCTCATATTCAAGCGCTTAAACTTTATCGGTTATCCTTATGTACAATGCTATAATATAAAATAACTAGCTCTCTCTATGACCACAACTCTACAAGTACCTCTGTAAGCTATATAAAATATAATCATGTAATTCATAAATATAACTGAAGTGAAATTAACGGTGTAGGTTAATACGATCAGTACAAGTACACGAAAAAATCTGTTAGGTGCTGACCAAAGGCGTCGGATTGTTGAACAGCGAAACCTTTCCATAGTAAATGTTCTGGACAGTCTGTACACTGATGAACACCTTAATGGCAGAGAAGAACGCATGATTACGTATTTATCCAGCCGCACAGCGACGATGAAAGACAGCAAAGATCAGCAGCGAACATACGTATTCTCCGTTGGTCATTCCGAGCTGACTGGCAAGGTCCTGCGTAAATGTTCATCGTGCTTTAAATGTGCACAACAAAATACTGCCAGGCACAATGTTATGGGCTGATGAACTCGTTAGGTAATCAATGTGGCTAGACTGTAATTTAACTCAAAAAGCTGTATCATAGCCAGCACTGTGCAGCGAAATAACAACGTACCATTATCTTGTAGGCGACGAATGCCGAGGCTCCTAGGATGAAGACTGCAACCGGAGATCCGTTATAAAGAAATTTTGGTGCCTAAGTACTTTATGCCATCGACAACGTATCAAATGCATGTCACCGGGAAAAATCATTAGGTAAGATAAGAAAAAGAGCACTGCGGTGTTTCCCAACCACCGGTCACCAGCAGTGTGTCATATAATAAACTGTTTTCAGTGAGGTTACTTTACCCTGCAGGTGGTAAATTAGATTTCCCTGTAACAATCAGATGAAAATTGGTGACATTAAAAAATTACTTATTGGATTGTGCCATTTTGAGCTTTCACAAATAATCGAATACCCGATATTACAGATGTATAACAATAATGTGACCGGGTGTGGGAAATACCGAAAAACTGCATTACGTAATATGATCCATAATTAATCTATATTTATTTTAGGAAATTCGATTATTTCTGTATTTCAGTCCACACGTGAATTGTATGCGGACATACCACGGCTATTCTGCTTCGCACGCAACAAACTATCAATAACAGAGGCGTTGTCATTGCCCTGGAAAGGATAGGTAGCGATGGTGCTGGTATTGGCGCGGCCATCCTGGAGCGCCAAAACCTTGGCGGCGTTGCAGACGGCGGAGTACAGGATGGTGGGGGCGCGAGAATCCAGGAAGAAGGTCACATGCGACCAGCCAAAAAAGTTCAAGACGCTCCACAAAGTTCGCGCCAGGCCCACTTCGCTTCCCGCCAGGTTGAGCAGATTCGCGGGCGTCGATAAACGGGGAAGCGAGAGTTGCGGTACCATGCCACTAGGTACAATTAGAACTACGGATACTGTGTCGTCAGATAAATTTATCGACATCTGCTTACTTATGCAAAAAGAAGGCATTCCATTCTGTAAAAGAAAAAATGAGTAGTTCGTAGTTGGCCCGGTAATTAGTTGAGAGAAACCGGTCGAGCTGCATTAACATTGTGCTCACCACTGGACAAATACAGCAGCTGCAAGTAGTCCACACACGCTATAGAGAAAATCACATCTGTCAGCTATTTGCCCTCTTTCCATGTTCTCCATTAATATGGCTGCTTACTGTTGGTGAAGAAGATGTTGCAGATGCCCGGCGTATGTTGGCCCAGATTGTGCTGGTAATAGTAACCAGTGAGTAGCTGGATTCCGGTGGAGCCAACCGTCGGGCAGGACTGGTTGTACATATCATCCACAGGCCGCACCACGAACCGCAGTCCCCGTTCATCGTATTGCTCGTTGGCACGCTGCACGGCAAGATGCATAGCCGCGCCTGTCCACGCCAGCCCTAACGACACGCTAGGGTCCAATAACTGCACACTGATTACTCGGACCTCCAGGACCGCGGCGACCGGGGTATCGCGCTGGCTTTGACCGCTGATCGGCCAAGTGCGCAACAGCAGGCACACAACAAACCAGCGAGCGCTATGCAGGCACATTTCTTTACTCGCAACTGGCGCAACGAAAACAGAGGACCAGGCTGCTTTCCGACGAAATGCCCACGGGATTCAGTGTATCATCGAGCCGCAGGCGGTACACGGGGGTGTTATTCATGCCGCGCTTGGTTGATTGCCGATTGCAAAGGTTGGGCTAACCTGTTTTTCGAAGCGTTACTCAAGAAAGCGTACGTGCATCTAATGCGTAAATACCGCATAAGCGTAAAAGCGTAAATGTAAAGCATACATCTGCATAAACTGACTTCTAGAAAGCCTCCTGATGTCTATGTACGACTTAATAAATGACGATAAATGACGATCCTGGTGAGCTACTGCAACAACAACGGCGCTCCTACTGCATGCGCATCAGCAATTTTATTTATTCCCGCAGCGTTTATCACTGTGGCACGTGTGCCCCACTGTGAAAAGACAGCGCGAGGGTTGTTTGTGGCTTTTCTCGTGTGCGAACGGCTCATGCCGGGCTTTGCGCGGCTTTCCTGTCGGTTATAATTACTACAATAAATACCCGTATGATTAGTAATCGAACCCGCGGCAACTAGCGTATCCTATCCTTATTGCCAATTTTCTGGATGGCGTGGAATGCGGACTATGCGTACCGTGATGAATAATTAATGGTCACAAGGCCTTGATCAGCCGTTATGCAATCGAATTATGCAATGAAACCAGAAATAGTTTCGAGCGGTTACTTCTGATTCGACTGCAAAATTTGTTCCTGTCGTGTGCGTGTTGCACAAAACGGGGTTGTGATCCCACGTATTTTGCTTCTTTCGTCCTATTCCTACAAATTACACCGTGTTTTCCTCATACATTTAAATTCACCGTTTTACCATGCTAACCTCAAAGTACCGGGTAGTATATAGCATACCATAAACCGAAAAAACACATCGAAACTGCGACATTTACGTAATTATCGGGATAACTACGTAATCACAATAATTATGTGGAATCACAAGCAGCGAATGTCTATGCAAATACAACGGGGAAACGCGATTTGTGTAATGGGTACGATTCCCGATCAAGATTGCCCAGAGGAAGTGTTTCTGTTATAAATGCTGTTGCGTTTTGGTACATGTTTGTACTCGTATCATGATACTATAACGGATAAATAAGATGACTAACATTAACACTCGTGTCGAATAATTGATTCATTAGTCAACACGAGTGTTAATGTTAGTCATCGTTATAATACTTATTAAAGGTTAAATGTGTATTATGGGGTACACAGTAATACCACGAAGGCTTACCTGCACGCAGCATACAAGTAGCACATCCAATTATAGCCGCAAAAACCATGGGAAAGACTAACGTCATGTAAGCTTGACCAAGTGCCGATATTCAAAGAGAGGTTGAAGATAGCAAGTCAGCGCCGATTAAGGGCAATGTACTGGTGAAGGAAGAATTTCTGCTATGGTGAGCTGGCTGTAAAAATAATTTTGTTAATGTTGCTGGCAGAAATACTTCAATCCTGGCAGCTAAAGAAGTACTGCTGTGAACTTTATGGCGAACCAACACACACCTGGAGAAATCCATCCTAGCGCTACGGGCGTCGCCTGCCTGCGATGCGGTGCGGGTGAGCTACGTGGTGCTAAGAGCACCATGTATGCGACAGGAAAGAAGCGGAAATTGGTGCGATTACTGCGTATTTGGTGTCGCAGAAGAAACCCGTAAACATCCCGGGGTGACCAAGAATTAACGGTGATTGCGTAAATGCTGCTCTTTGGATGCAAAAACGGTAAGGAGATACTGTATCCGTGGGAGCACGTGTGCGTTAGCTAATGATGTCAATGCAGGATACATCACGTCTCTGCTAGTCAAGCGTGCCTTGTTGATCCCCTCCAAGCGTTGAATGGATTTCCAATAAAATTTACTATCGTCATAAAAAAAACTAATACGCATCATATCATAAAGCAGCAAACCTGGCAATGACCGCGACGACTTCCAGCCGCACCCATACCGGCTGTTTTTTTGTTGATTAGTGAGTGGTCGTCAATTCTGTGGGATGACAGTCTCTTATTAGGTTTAAACCAAATTCAACAAAATGTTGGTTTTTCTTTATTCTGAATTCGGACGAATGTTTTCTAACCGGTTTATCATGTCCTCCTTGTGTTCGGATCAGCTCACCGAAGTGCAATATGACTGCGCATATTTATCGGAAGCTAACGTTTCTTCTTTCTGACCTTTAAGAAATGCCTAGCAGCGCTTTGTATCTGCATTACTGTACGAGGTCATGACAGCCATCTATGTCGCCAGAACGCAAGGCCTCCACGTCAGTTTCGCCCAGATCGCCGCCATCAGGTGTGTCGGGTTGTGCGTGGGTTGAGTAATAGTTTTCAGCGACTTCCCAGTCTTCTTATAGTACTACGGCAACCGCCGCTGCCATTGGGTCGGCTGGTACACTTCTGGCCGGTTGATAACACCTGCAATGTCAATTGATGCTTTCCGACTAAACCACGAATTTGAGAGGGCAATTTCGGCCTTCGATTGGTTGCTGTATATTTAAAGGCCCCGTTCCTAAAGCTCTCTCTATTGTAAGGCCATTATTAAGTTCAGTAACAACAGAAAATGTTTTTTATTCCAAAGCAGACAAAGTTTTTTTTCCCCGTTTTCTTATTCGTGATCTCGGTCACGCAATTTTCCCAGTGAGTTTAATTGTTCTTGTACTTAGAAACGGCTGTGAACCTGCAGAACGTTTTACACCAAATCTAAGGAACGACACTCAGAAGAAGCGTATTGCCCCGTTTAGAAAGAAGTTGGAAAGAAATGGTTGAATAACAGCGTGAATATTTTGACTGGCGTCCATTGTCCAGTTTGGTTTGTTCCTCGTACGGTGCAGCCGATGTCACCGACGTCAACGCAAAAGCCAGAACGTGCGCATCTCCCCTTTGCCCTGTAAATAAACGCGTGGATATTGGCAGCCATCCAGCAAAGAGAACTAGCCACCGACCTTAACGAACAGCAGTCCTCTCTCTTGAAGCAAGAAACGGCGGTCGTTGTCGTAACTAAGAAGAAGATCGTGGCTGGCCTGGCTGAGATGAATGCGGCCACCTTCACCATGGCTGTTCATTCGGGCTGCCACGTTCACCGTGTCACCGAACCTGTAAACCGCACACGCATTGGCAGATCGAGAGACCGTTTAAACGACTGCGTTACAACAATCCCATCTCAAAAAAACATATTGAAGTGCACACTTTGACTTTGCAACTGAAACCAGCCTAGGATCCCCTCACTAGCGCTTTTTTTTACTACCACTCGCGCGCAGTCACAAGTATCGCATTACAATGTTCCTCTTTTTCTGAGATGGGCTTGCTGCTACAACTTACAGGCAGTAACGCGGGACTCGCATCCCAATCACTCCAGCAGCACAGGGACCTGTAAGGTATATGAGATGCATCGAAAAGTCACTTTATACAGGAATGTGTCGAATGCGATATGACAAATATAAGAATCCTACCCGAGTGAACGCCGCACCGCAGTCGCAGCGCAACCGGCTCCCATAGTAGATGCGTCGTGTGTACTGCGGCCGAGTTGTCCTCCGTCGATATTGCCGTGTTATTAGTAGACAGTCCGCTGCTTTCGAAGACTTTCATTAGTTTGATGGCCATCCGGCAAATCTCCCTGACGTGCTCGTTGTCGCCAAGATTAGGGATCCCACCGACTACCTAAAACAATAGCTCGAATCGAATTATCTCACCAGTGCGCTTAACTGGAGTTGCAAACTAACCATGTAGCTGTCGCGCACCGTCTCCACTTTGTGCACGTCCATTTCCTGGATGGCCCCGTCAAAAGCGCTAAACATGGTCGTCACCGTCTCAATGACTAGCTCCGGTCGTGCACGGCTCACCCAGGCAACGAAGCCGTCCAGGTCGGAGAAGAAGACGCTGACGCAGGAATAGTATTCCGCCACCATCGATTCCCGGTTGCGCAGCTGATCTACCACGGATCTATTAACATACAAATCCCGAGCTAACTTGGGTTTGACTTCTGTTGTTACACGTGGCCGTAACTAACTTAGGCAGAAGTTCTCTGAGCAGATCGTCGCACTTCTTCCGCTCGGTCTGCAGTTCCTCAGTCTTTATCAGTACCGCCTCGTTCAGCGTCAGGGTGTAAGTTTCAAAGCGGCGAATGATGCTGTCGACGATGTTGCTCGACGCCTTCTGACCGGGGACCCGCAGCCGCCCGATGGCGGTCAAGACTTGTTTAGCGGTCGGACGCAGCGCTACGTTGGTGTGGAGACACCGGTTGGCCAGCAATGTCAGGCGCCGCTGAATATCGTAGTCCGCCGATTCACTGTCTTCTTCGTCGGTCTCAAATCCTGCCGCCTTGGCCGGCAGTTTGGATGGGATCTTGCTAGCGGACTGGTGGATGATCAGCAAAAGTATCTGGCCGACCGCGTAGATGTCAGCCGGTAGAGACAATGCTTTTATGCAGTCAATGGCGTCAACGTCTTTAACCGGCAAAAGAGCGTGACCGATGGCGGTGAAGCCGAATTGACCGATACGCAGTGTGAAGCGATCATCGATGAAGCAGGAGTCGGAGCTGAGACAGCCGTGCGGTCGGCCAATGGTGCCGTGTAAATAACTCAGGCCCTAATCAATGACTGGTGGCTGATTAGTATCAAGGAAAACCATGGAAAGATCACTTTCGCAATGCAACATACCCTAGCCAGATCGCGCGCCATCGCCAGTTGAAAATCCTGGTCCAGTTTCATAACTTCCAGCAGCGTCACCAATGAGCCGCGTTTACAGTAATCCGACAGAAGGAATGCCCGATGCGGCAGAACAACAATTCCCAGCAGGGTATTGACATTCGCATGCTGTTAAACAAGGAAGCATCTCTTTGCAGTTTTGCTTTAATTTAAGTAACAAGAAGGCATGAGAAGGATTCGAGTGCACTAACCGTTGTGTCTGGTACCAGCTGCGACAATAGCGGCAGATTTGCTCGTCCTTGGACCTCCAGTGCCGTCAGCCAAACCGTCCTCCTTCTCCACGAGACCGGATTGGCCACTTCGGCTCCGCTCATGAGATTGCCGTCCAGCTCTTTCTCGCTAATTAGCCACCAGTAGCGCGAGCGAGAATTGCGACGAGCTCGTTTTCTGTTATGCACGGCAGCACTGATTGCAACGTATGTTGCACGTATCAAGATATGCTAGTGCGTAATAGCTTGTTGGTTTCTGAGCAGTATTTATGTATAATTAATGCCACACAATAAAACTCACCGAACACCAAATAATGCCCCACAGGAAGCAGCCAGCACCACCACTGCCACGCCCACGGCAACCGGAAGAGCGACGTTTAAAACAGATCCCGCCAAAACTGCAGTGTCAGCAGAAAATTACAGCGAATTAAGGATACAACGTGTATAATACATTTCATACCGCCATTCCGACAAGGTCCTTCCAATCCAGAGAAGCCACACAGCGGAACGTCCAGCGGTGGAGTGCCGGTAGGCCAGTCAATCACCGACGTGTTCTTCAGCTCGAAGGTGCCATTGACAGAACGATACACTGCAAATACCTGTACGCAAACCAACCAAGCTTCATTTTTTAATGTAACTATACGCACGTTAAAGCCAGTTACGCTCATATTTCTTGTCTTTGAGTCGAACATCCAGATGTCCACGTCCATGGTGGACAATCCATTGCCATCAACTTGAACTTCGGTGAGTGACAGTTTGACGGTGCGGTTGTAGAAAAGCGAAGCCAGGTGGTGGCCGTCGCAAAATGCAGCGCGTTGCGCACTCGTCATGTCACGGTATTTGTCCATATTGTCGGAGAAAACGCGGCTGATCAGTTCAAAGGAAGTGTAGGCCATGCGCGTCGCGTAATTGCTCAACGGCTGAAAAGGCCGTGCATTTAATTTCCCTTCGCTCTGTTTATTGTCCACTTCCGATGCACATATGAAAGCACCGGAAAAGGGTGCACATCCCGCGTTACCTGGGATCCTGACTCATAGGTGGTATTGTAAAGCTCATAGGCCAATTGACGCAGTTCACCGTTCAGTTGGCGCTCGTCATCAGTGCCATCGGATTCGTGAACGGTGAGGTAGATTAAATTCCACGTTAGGTTGAACATCTACCACAAGGCACAATCAGGCCTTTTGCAGCGTTTACGGCTTTCTATGCAGTGCAGCTTCCCATTTACACATGCAAGTAATAATACTTGAGTATGACACGTCGTTAAAATTGTACTGCTGAATATTCTTATAAAACCAATTCTGCAGTTCATATACGAAATACTGGAGAAAAATTTGCTAGTATTTTTTCTGACCAGCGGCGTTGGATTGTTGAAGAGAGAAGCTTTTCCATAATAATCGTTCTGCACGGACTGCACATTGAAAAATACCTGCAAGATGAACGGGGAACGGTCAACGTCACTGTATTCGGCCGCACAGCAACCACAAAAAAGGCAATTTAATCAGCAATAAACGCACGTATTCCCCGTTTGTCATTCCGAGCTGACTGGCTAAATCCTACAAGAAAGTAGATAATAATACAATAAAATTAAGAAACGATTAATATTCTTCTACTTGTAAAGTTTAAGGCTGCGGAAAACTACGAGTAACGTTACAACGGATGTAGCGTCATGAAACGCTACAGCTGAAAATGTGGCTGATCTGAATTAATTGTACATAATGAAAACCATGTGGGTTAATTTATGTCTCCATACCATTATCTGATAGGCCGCCGACCCGGAGGCGCACAGGATGAAGACTACAATCAGAAAAAAGCAATTTGCCCGAACCAAAGAAAGAGATGAGCTCCAGCTCCTGTAATCAATATTGTTATAATTATTATTAACCGACCGAAGCGAAGGTCCTCTATGTTAAAAAAACCGGAATTTTGTCGGTCACGTCGGTCATGTCGGTCACGCATCAAAAAAGTTTTAATAAAAGATGGAAGAACACCCAGAAATATGAAACAAAAAAGAAAATATATCTTGCGAATAAACTAACGTGTTTTTCAAACAGTTGTAAGAAAGCTCAGCAAACATTTTACTAAACTCGGTTTCCCGCTTCGCTTCGTCTTTTAGTGCCATCCAGTAGCGGTGCGCTCTAGTTGTTTAAGCGGAAGCGACATAGAGTTTTATAAAAAATAAATGCTGACGTACCGCGGCTGTTCTCCGTCGCGCGCAATAATCCCTCTATAACTGAGGCGTTGTCATTGGCCTGGAAAGGATAGGTGGCAATGGTAGCGTTGCTGTTGGCGCGGCCATCCTGGAGCGCCAAAGCCTTGGCGGCGCTAAGGATGCTGGAGTAGAGAATGGTGGTGGCGCGCGTGTCCAGGAAGAACGCCACGTGCGACCAGCCCCAGTAATTAAGGATTCCCCATAAAGTGCGCGCCAGACCCACTTCCGTTCCCGCCAGATTTAACATGTGGGAGTCAGTCGGCAAAGGGGGAAGGGAGGCTTGCGTTGCAATGCCACTAAATGAAACCACATTTAGCTAGTGATGCGCCTCAGGGAGAAACTGCCGACGCTGTGTCCGAACAAAAAAAAAGATGACTTACCTGTTGAAAAAGAAGGCATTCCATTCTGCGGGGCAAAGAAATCAAGGATGTACAGTACTATATGAAAACTGTATTTAGTTATCAAGGCTAAGGGAGAACTGACTTACCGTCCGATAAGCATAACAGCTGGAAGTAGTCCACGCACGCTGCACAAAACAATCGGTAAGATAGAAAGCGTTTAGCACGATCTCGGATCAGCGATTCGTTAGCGTTAGCTTACTGTTAGTGAAGTAGATATCGCACGTGTCCGGCGTGTGCTGGTCCAGGTTGTGCCGGTAGTAGTAATCGGTGAAGAATGGAATCCCTGCAGCGCCCACCGTCCGACAGGTCTGGTTGTACATGGCCTCCACGGGCCGCACCACAAAGCGTAACCCTCGTTCAGCATATTTCTCGTTGGCGCGCTGTAGGGCCAACTGCATCGCGGCGCCCACCCACACCAGCCCTATCGACACGCTGGGATCCATAATCTGCGCACTGACCACGCGTACCTCCAGCACCGCGGCGGCTCCATCATCTTGACCGTTGACTGGCCAACTGTGCAGCAATAAGCACAGAGAAACCCAGCAACCGCTGTGACAGCGCATTTCTCTACTCGAAAGCGGAAACTAAATGAAGACAGGAGAGGTTGCTCTCCGGAGCATTGCCCAAGGGAATCTGTGTCACAGCCAGCGGCAGGCGGCATTCATGTTGCATTTCGCTGCCGGTTGTGAAAATGGGGATAATTTGTTTCTAGGAGCATCATGCACAAAAGCGTATATCCGTTTAATGAGCTTTACCGATAATCTACTGCCACCCACGTCCGATCAACCGGAAAATACTGCGCCAGCTACTGCGACAAGAATGGCGCTCCCTCAACGTATTCGCACTAATTCTACATCCGTACAAGAGGTGTTGTGACATTATTGTGAGAATCTACAAAAGGAATGCGTGCGGGTTGTTTATAGTCAGCTCAAGCTGTAGTGAAGTCAAACGCTGATCCGCGCACTGGTTTATCTTTGTATGTAGTAATGCGCATTAATAGTGAGTCGGCGATGTCCGCCTGGGGAAGCAACCGGGCGCCGTAAAACGCATTTAATCAAGGAAGCAGACAGAAATTCGTTAGACACACGCTCTGTCTGACTCTGTACTTTTGATTAAAAGCGGTGCCCGTTTTACGGTTTACGGCGGATATCGCCGACTCACTAAACGTGAGTGATATCAGAGTGACGCTGCCGGTTGGTGGAGGCTGTGAAAAGTGCAATTTAGTGCAAATTGCAATCAAGTTGCAATAACCTCTGTCTACGAATTACGAACGCGTCATTTTCCTGCAAAACAATCAGGCAAGGAATCTCAAATCACTACGCAGCGGCGCAGCCTACTCCCACCCCCCTTTTTGTTGGGATATTGCTTAAATACTTTAATATGTTTTATGGACAGTAAAATTAATAAGCCTGTTATCGCAGTGTAAGCACTAAGCAGCGGTGAAAATCTTTTAGTGATGACATTTACAGTCTGTAAAATTCAAATTTAAAATTGCAACAAATTCAAAAATTAATTGCTAATTTGCTACTGAATTGCAGTTTATACAACTACTCGTAGAGTAACGTCTGGCTTCTGCCGCCTGGGTGGCTCACTGCTTGACTGCAGGCCACCTCCGTTAGGCGGCGATGTCACTGGTAATTTATTGCTTCAACAAACGATTAATGATCATTAATGATTAATCAGACAATTTTATTATGGCACTCGTAGTTGTGGACTTGTGGATAGATGGGAGATTCATCCAAATGCTTTCTTGAATCCCTCATCTTTTTTCTTGAATAATCAAACGAAAGATTTCTACCTCGTGTGTGTTTACGAATAAGCGTTTTGTATAAGTCTTAGCATCTTGTTGGTAAAGTTTCCACATTTTCTTTCTCAGTCCCCTCCACCATGTCAGAGAATCCATCTCTTCCTGCGCAGTCCTCCGCATGGCGAAGCACCCTTTCTGGGATGGTTGATCTTCTGCAGCATATTATGGCTAGCGGGGAGATGAGCGATGTGCAGTTTGCCGTCGGACGACAGCATGGGGAACCCAAAATCTTCACTGCTCACAAGCAAGTCCGCGCCCCAATGAAAGCTGGAAAAGCATGCTAATCAATGTTCCAATGTAGGTTGATACTCTCCATGGGTAGTGATGTGTTTTATGCGATGTTCTACGGGGATTTGGCTGCGATTGGGGACAGGCCCGTTGATATCCCGGAGATTGTGCCAGATGCCTTCGCCAATATGCTCAAGTGAGTGTGTGCTTATAGACAGTTTCGTGGGCGTGGGGATGTGTATTTTCTATGGCTTCTTGGTTTAGGTTTCTGTATACGCGTTCGTTGGGCGAACTAACGCCCGAGAATGTCTTGGAGACCATCTACTGTGCTGATAAGTACAATCTCCCGTTTCTACTGGAACTCTGCTTACAATTCGTCAACACCCAGCTGAAACCTGCCAACTGCCTAATCTTTCTGGAAAAGGTGGGTTAATTTCATTGGAGCAGCGGGAAAGGATTTACGTCATAAAATCGTAGTAAAATTCAAGAAGAAAGCGCTCCACTGCCTCGTACGGATGAACCGAACGCATTTTGTTCTGAGCAGGCAAAACATTCGTTGCTGGACTGCGCGGCTGGCTTGGTAGAGAGGTGCCTGGCGTTGATCGACACACACAGTCAAGATGTTTTGAAGTCGGAACGGTTCAGTTCTATCGAACAGGATACTTTGGAAATGATTGTACAACGCAACAACTTGACCGCTGAAGAAAACGTCATCTACACGGCCGTGGAGAAGTGGGTTTCCCCGATTTTTTTTTCACCGTTACATCTGTAGCTGTTGCACTCTAAGCTCTTGTGTACGACTTTTTGATATATTTGTACTTACTTCCGTATAATCATTACAGTCGTAGCCAGACACTGCTGCTACAAATTATTTTATGCGGTATCGTATACGATTGTAGATGGTCGGTGAATGCCTGTGTGCGAGGCAATCTGGAGCCGTCGCCGATCAACCGCCGTGGGGTGCTGGGATCGGCGCTGTTCTGCGTCCGTTTCCCGCTGCTAACCGATGCGCAAATGGCCAGCGGACCCGTGAAAGTACGTTTATAAATAAAAATAATAATGTTTGTAATGTCCTCTGTAGCAAGGCAATGCCTCCTTTAAGCTAATGACATGGAACTTTAAAGCAGATGGCAGTTTGATATGAATACCAAATTGATGTGCATGCACGAAAACTTTCACTTTGGTGCACTCTCAAACATTTTTTTGCTTTGTTTTATGACATTCTGTAGTCAGATGAATCGTTTACATTGGCGTGGAAACCGTTTGTGCGCGCAACAGTTTGGGACTTATGGCTGTAAAAAATTGTACTTAGTGTACCGAAAAGTTTCATTATACAATAAACCGATCAAATTTTCGTCATAGATTTGTCTTTGGATTTAAATTTTGGTCATAGCACGATTGGCACCTGATTACGAAGACCGTTTTTACGCCAAACCGTTTTTGCACCACCATTTTCATATTTAAAAATGAAATTTAAAACTTCATTCATCTAAAATTTGAAACAAAAACTAGAGCGTTCGGTGGTTCGATCTTCGTGCCTAAGTGCGTCTACATTGCAAAAACTAAAGGAGATCGGTCCATAATGAGACTTTTGGTCTCCCAAGATCATTTTGGTCTTCAGGGCACTCTCTGCTCTTAGTTCGCTCAACGAGCACGTATTTTACGAATTTGGTACCATGTACGAGGTGATTTCTCTTAATCAACGTAGGCAAATAAACATACAAAATCTGGGTAGTCCGTTTTCTTCAGAGTGGTTTGCTGCTGGATGCAGAGCTGCGGGATATTTACCAGTTCAGTGAGTTCACGTATTCCGACAATGAACGGGAGATCCCCTTTCCTACGGAAGCTCGTCAATCCTACCATGCTGAACTACAGGAGCATGACGAAGTGTTCGCGGACTTTGGTTCTGATGAAGAGTATTGGCGCCCCGGGAAGATTATGGGTATCATCGAGGAAGGAAAAAACATTATTGTTACGCTGGATGAAGGAGTAACCGCCAAGCTATGTGTGCGCAGTCGGATTGTTCGGGCTGTGGATATCCTGAAAAACGGGCAGAAGATCAAGATCAGGCGTTCGGGTAGGGAAGTCTCGTACATTGGCCGTTGCGTGGAAAACGAGCACATGGTTTCCTATGAGCTATCGAACCATCGTCGTCTCACGCTTTCCCATCCGTTTATTGAATTGGCGATTAGCCGCGCCCAAATGGCGGCTTGGAAAACGTCCATTACCATTACCCAGTCGATACCCAGAACCTGAAGCGTTCCGCTAGTACAACTAGCAAGTGGCGTTTATTACACCCAGGCTTACTCTTACACAACCAGCATACACCCAGGCTTACTCTTCTCGTGTACCACATAATTAAGCTTCTGGGGCTAACGTTCGTAACTTCTTGCAGGCGCAGAACCGAATTTTTTTAGCTTTTTAGCTTTTGCGCTGGCTGTTTCTCCTAGTTTTTTCGTCTCCTGGAATAAATCCTTTACTTGTTTGTGTAAATCAATATTTTTTAGTAATTAGGCTTTTTCCACGTGCGCTTTTACTACTTTATGCGGCCCCATCATACGATAATTTTGCAAAACGGGAAATCAAACATATGCATTTGCGCTCCTAATTAAGACCAGTCCTGTAGCGACTACGCGAGCAGCAACGAATTCTAGACGACAGCGCAGAGCGGAACTTACGAAGCAGATTAGTTTTGCTGTTGCGAATAATATCGCGTGGTTATATCTCTTTTGCCAGATCTGTGCATTGATTATAATTATAAATAAAGCCTACGGCGACCTGGCAAACGGTTATATAACTGTAACACTATAAACGGGTGTCGTCATTATTCGTTAGGTACGTCGTATGTTATTGATGCTAAACCAGGGTGACCTATTTGGTGCAAATCTGACAGATGGATTGTTTAACGTTGCAGAAGGTTTCTCCACAAAATTTGGGGCATTCACGGTTACCTAAGTAATTACAATCACCAGAAACGTGCTGGCATCGCATCTTGTAGCAACAAAAAGAGCAATTTCTTGAAATTCCTGCATCGAACTTCCACGTATAAGTAGTTTGTTAGATGGAAAACATACAGAAAACACAAAGACATAAATTAAACTAGGAAGCGCTGGGTGAAGATACGAGTAGCAAACATGGTTTCTCGCATTGGCTTGAAGAATTCAACTGTCATTTAACATATGCGGGTATTGCTTGCTACTGGTCGTTAACAGCCTTCCAGGCCGTTATCTGGTCACGACTAATACGAAGCTCCTGGAATTCTACGCCTTGAACGAGCTGTCCCGGTACGCAGGGAACGTATCGAATCGTGTGTCGGCCACCTTGAGAAGAAACATACGTAACAAGGCACGAATCAAGTCCTTGGCAAAGTATCGGCTGGCCATTTTTCAGGATATCCGCGGCTCGTACCACATTGTCCGGTGTGGTTATACTAATCAGTCCGCGGCGTAGCATGACGGTAATGCCAGATTCCGTAATGTCCACAACCGCACCCGGACACCAATTCTGATTATCGATATAAACAAAAACTCGCTCCGAGAGCCGAAAACTGAAGAATAATCCCTTTCGTGGCTCAACAGGAAAGGGCAGCGGCGGTTTCGGTATGGCATGTTTATACTGATACAGCGCCACGATTTCACTTTCAAGCAGCAGGCCAGTCTGAAAAGGCAGAGGCATGCGCTTTAAACCCGTATGGAAATTTTCAATAATATGATACGTAATAACTAGTCAATACTAAATACTCATAATAATTAGTTTTTCTAGTTAAAATTAGTTGGCATAATAATTAGGCATGATTATGGACTAACTTTGACGGGGCCGTTGGCCAGCTGAGAATCCGTGAGCAGCGGAAATCGGATATGAAAAACTGCGGTGCCGAGCATTTTGCGCCGGTTGATGCTGGATGGATCCAATTTATTTTTCTGGCATGCTTCTACAGCCCATCTGCAACCACAATGGCATTATTACAGTAGCTATATCTTTTACAATAAGCGGCCTCCACTTTCATAGGGAGGAAAATAAAGCATATCATCCATGCCAAGCGAGCTAAGTGCGAGAATGTAAATGTACCTTTCCACAGCCGTATAAATGGTGTGTTCATCCGCCAGCAACGTGTCACGTTGTAAAATCATATCCAACGTGTCCTCACCGATTGCAGCAAACTCGTCCGACTGGAAAATGGTTGTGGCGGAAGCATCCACCATTGCCAGGCACTTCTCCACAAAGGCACCCGTAGCAGCATTATGCATAAAACGGCTAATCTGTTCGTAACGGAAGGGAGGTAACCGCTATCCGTCGTTACAGTCAATTGAACACAATTGTGGCAGGTCAGAAACTCACGTTTTCCAGAAACATCAAGCAGTTGTCAATTTTCAGTTGGCTGCGGGCGAATTTCAGACACGCTTCCAGCGACATCGGCAAGTTGTACTTGTCGGCGCAGTAAATAGTTTGGAAAAGATTTTCTGGCTGGAGGTGCCGCTCGGCTGAACCAGTGTACATGTATCTGGAAAAGAAAAACAGTTCTCTGACGCATTTTGTCCAAGTATATTTGAAGAAAAATCATCCAGCACGTATAATCAAAATAACAAATAAGTTGATTTACCTAGTTGAATACATAAAAATAATAAATTAAAAGATTGCGCAGCGTGTACGTACTGGAGCATAACAGCGAATGCCTCTGGCAGTACCTCAGGAATTTTGATAGGCTCTGTAGCGCTTTCTGCTAGTTCCCCATTGAACATTGCATCAAAAACGTCACTGTTCAGGCTGAGGATAAATCTAGAAGATCAGTGTGCACTACGAGGCGTGTTTACGTAGGGGAGCCGTTTCAACGTGACTTACTTGTGAGCGGGAAAGACTCTCACCGCCCCGTGCTCGTGTCCGACTGCAAATTTCACATCGCTCATCTGTCCATTGGCCAACACTTGCTGCAGCAGATTGCTAATCCCAGGGCTTGTGCATCGCCAGTCGCTGGCCCCGGAGGCTGTGCAGTGGGCAGACATCACATAAAGTCAGTTAAATTAACCCTGAATAACAGCTGAAAAATAGCAGTTTTAGTAGCTGGCCAGTGACCTTTGCTATACACTGGGCTCGGATACTTTTGTTCTCTGGTTTCAATAGCGTAAATCTGTGCTACAGCAGATAATCAGCCGATCGGTCCGATCCACAACGACGTTTCAGGTTTCAGAGTGTGCGTTTAAATAATCATACATGTAGAACCGCATTCCAGCGCGCACGCATCCAAAATTGATTCCCACCATAACTTCTCTTGTTAATGCTTGCCAGCATTCCATCGAGGCTATCGTTTTACTTCACATGAACAGCCAGATTGGTCATGGTTGGTTATCAGCATGATACGCAGCTGCATGGCCGTCTGCTTTTTTGTAATCCATAATTGCCGATGCGGCAAACAATATCTGTACAGTCGGCGAACGGCTGGCATGCCAGAAGGTTAACTAATTCAATACCGAAGCTGCGGTTTAAAGTTTACAACTGCAGAGGATACTAAAAGCACATAATCGACAAGCAGTTAACACAGAGGAATGCAGAGTTGCAAACACGACAATGCCGCTTCTTGACCGATCTAGTATCGAGACAATTACAGCGTGGATATTATTGCTTCTTGAAAAAAGTGAGTTTCGAAGTTCAGAATCCATTTATTCAGCAAGTAAGAAACACATAACAACGTAAACAACTTTATTTTATCAGGCAAAGGTCAGCTGCAAGGCCGAAAACAACTCCAGACATCCCGCTTGAGTGTTGACTAACGGTTTGCAGTTTTCCAATCCGCCATTTGCGAGCGACTAACACGCAAATCCATGAAGTTTACTTCAACCTGTCTGCCACTACCTCCAATGCGGACCATGTGGTTGTCATTTTAAAAGCCTTCATATCTCACAGTGATAGGCACAGCTCAGATGTTTCATGGTTTATGCGACGGAAGCTACAGAGAATCGGCTGGCCACGCTTAGGAAATTTGAGGCCCGCACCAGCTGATTCGATTGATATAAGCTAACCGCGTGTCCTTTTAATTTGACAAGGAAACCGTATGACGGTTTTTCTACAATCTCTCCGGCATGCCAGAAGAGAAGTAGTAGAACCAGCGGTTTGATGGTAGTACACATAGCGGGCTCTCCTATTGGTCGGTTTAGCCTAAGTACCGCCCCCTATAGTCTAGGGTATACAAATAGCGGAATATGGTCTGTACACTGTACTGTATATACAAATAGCGTACAAATCAGCCTGATCTGATGGTGTGTACGAATAGCGTACAGTCCATGTACTGTGTACAATAGCGTATTGGTCGGTTTAGCCTGAGTACCGCCCCCTATAGTCTAGGGTATACGAATAGCGGATTATGGTCTGTACACTGTACTGTATATGCAAATCAGTCTGGACTGATAGTGTGTACGAATGGCGTACAGATCGGTTTAACCTGTATGCCGCCTATAATATACTGTGTACGAATAGCGTATTAGCCTGTACACTGTCTATGATTAGCCCCTTTCTTTTGTTTGATTTTCCCCACCCTCTTTTTTTTTTGTTTTATTCAGTCAGAAATCAGCAAAGCAGCATCCACTGATCTGGATAGTCAATATAGTAAATCGAAATTGCAGAAGTCAGTATTAAACATCAGTGCTACACGGACAACAAGACACAACAGATTTTTCGTATTTCTTTTGAGTTTCTTCAATGAATGCCGCTCCTTTCGTCTCCGTAAGGTACGGGCATTTTGGATACCATCGGGCATGTTCTTCCCAAGGTACATCAGTTGCTTCCCAATTGTGAATTTGGCCGCCGCAGTGAAAACAACGAACGCAATCACCATTTCCTTCGTAATAGAATCCAGCGTGTGCCATGTCTCGTGGATGTTGCTGCTTGCTTACAGGCCATTCGGCATAACTGGCAAAACGTGTCTTGTAATCTTGCATTTCTGGCGCAGCGAAAAGCAAATCATGTTGTGAACCGAAGTCATCCTCACCAGCAGCCAGTGCTTGTGAGTTAGGGCAATCCGGACGCTCAAACAGATGCCGATAGAAAGGCTTATACCGAGAATTGGGCCAATCGCCCATAACATGGCCGCAATACACACAGTGAATTTCGTCGTACACGCCCTTGTAAAGAATCCATCAAACGCCAGTCGTGCTATGGAATACTCAGTACATGGCCAGTTGACAAAGCTGTTGCAGCGGTTATCTACGTCTGACATATCCATTTTCAAGAAGTGTTTTACCGATTATCTGCCATAGCCGTTCCTAGATGGATAGAGGAAGCAAATGCAGGCAGACATCTGTCATCTTGTTTAACTGGCCGCTTCCACGATCTGTATGATTGTGAATACAGACAACTTGATTTGGCGATCTTGTTGTCTGAACTCAACTGACGGAGTATACATGGAAGCTACAGGATTCAACTTGATCTCCAAATTTTTATTCAGTCTGTAGGTGTAATCAGATTCTTCTAGATCCGGAGTATACCATTCTGTTCGCACCATCCACTCTAAGAATTCCAAGTCACGCTTGGTCAAAGTTATTCCGGTTCGTTTAGCTTCCGAGTAACCGTGCTCATCCACCGATGGCACATCTTTTGCCAAAACCATTTTGCCTGCGGTATAATGCCAAAAAACAAATGTTTTGCCATTTCCAAAGCGATAAGTCCTAATCCCCTCATAGCCGGGGTAGCTAACTTCTACCAAATTTGACTCCATATTAACAATAGTGTTCTCGGCGTAAGTTTGTTTGTGTCTCCTTAATGCAAAAAGGGTTCCCAAAATAGCGACGATGTCAGCTTGTCTGTCAATTATTCTGACAAGCTAAGACCGTCACTAATTCGGGGCAGCGCCCTCTTTTTTTTTTTTTTTTTTTTTACAAAGTAACAATATCGGCTAATGTGGCACATAGTCCACGAAACTGAACAAGAGTTAGGTCCAAAGGCACATTCCCAGCACTACTGATGCGCACGCAGTCTGTCTGCGAACAGCGTGGTCTAAAGCGGATCCGAACAGATTTTCCTGTGGCATCCCTGATCCGATAACACTGAGTTTTTCGTGTGGTGATGGCGCGATTCCACAGTCGAAGAAATGAGTCGTCTTCATGCATTTCTATCATGCGTTTAACAACGGTATCATTATACTCGCCGATGTTTCGTACAAGACTCCAACTGGATATGTGTGTAACCAGTGAAGCGATAATAAGATGCTGATCTAATGGTCTGAAACCGACACGTATACTGTCGCTTAACCAAAACCATAATACATCGTCAGCGCTGCAGCAAAACGGCAAAGAAGAATCGTCATTCCCATCAGACTCCATGATTGCTGCTGAAGACAGAAAATGTTGTAAATGACTATTTCTTGCTAGTCTTCCTTGATATCGACGCGTACGCAAAAACAGCTATACATCTGACATTGAAAACTTATATGCTTTCTCCCATTAAGTTCTGACAAGCGTGCTTACCATTACTGATCAACCAGAGTCATTAGAGTTGCGCAAAGGATTCGAAACTCCAACACAGAAAGTTCCAAAGGTCCACCATCGGTTGGGCGTATAATGCAGATCTGTGCTTGCTCTTTCACCGCACGTCCATTCACTTTGATGAAAATTTCTTTGCGCACGCCATCCACGATCACGCAAACTACAGGCTGCCATTTAAGAATGGACTTTCTCAACGCCTGGATCATTTCACCGCTTAACTCCATTCTGATAAATTTACGAGCCACACGAACGTCATATTCCTCCATGCTCTCTATACACTGCTCACACCCAGCACTAGTCTCATCATCTGCAGGACCGCCAGGACTGACACGCACAAGTATAAACGACTTGCTAGCTACACGCCATTCCATACGAAGAGTGTCGCTGAAGCGAAAATACTTTACGCCGTTCTCCTCTTTGCGAACAGACATGGCGTCTACAGGCATTCTCAGTGTTCTAGAATGGAAAAGGAACAGGCTGTTCAAAAAAAAAGACAGAATGCAGCCGTTGTAATGTACAAGGCAGTTTACAGTTTGACTTCTGACCTTCTTACCTTCGTGGATTTGCACAGTCTCATCAGCTTTACTTCTGCCACTTGTCTAAACAGTCAGTGGTCCGTAACCAGTTATTCTGTATATTTGTTTTCCACCCAGCATGCTAGTCACGTTATGGAAGATTTTGTTGAACATGGCCTCGGGAATCATGATGGGATCGCTGGGCAGCTGTGATGTCATCTTAATTTGAACGTACACTTCCAGTGTCCACAAAATGAGACACAATGTGGAAATAATACAGTAGAAGATGAAATCCTTTTTATCCATTATAGCTTGTTGATTTATTGGTATCCGTTAGCATCATAGTGTTCAGGAACGCTTCTGTCACGTCTTTTGACGCTTTAATATCAATTTCCGTAATGTTTCTGTTTCCTTAATGGATTGATAGATTTGCAGGAATAGAAACTGATGAGAAGGCCAAACATGACCACCCAGAACAAGGTGGCCACGACCTGCTTTTGTTAATTTGCGATAAGTCCATTTATAAAGTTGCGGTCTTTTACTCGTGTTCGCATACTGAAAAACTTGTTAATGAACTTGCATACGAACACATCGTTCACTCCTTTATGCTTGGTTAGTGCTGACATGACATCCTTGTATGAGTATCCGTAGCAACGTAGCGTAACAAAGAACATGCAGTACTGACCGCAGACTGTGCTGTCTACACTTTGCCGCTCCGTGTTAGATACAATGAGAAAGTCGTCACCCATCCAATTCTTGATGTGCTGTGAGTATACGGCCGGATTTTTACCGTACGAATCGAAGGCTTCTAGTATGCCTGGTGATACACAGTAAAATGCCACCCAGTGCTCGCCGCGATTGCCGTCTACCTCTGTGTTGACAATGTAAGCACCAGGAAATTCTTTGTCCGGTAGTGTGTTTGCAGAATACACTCCCACAAAAATATCTCGGATTTTTGGGTCCTTCTGTAATGCGGCTTGGATTTGCAGGTTGTTCATGGTGCAAAATCAAAGATAACCTGACGGTTGTTGTTAATTTCGATCACGTTATCGAACACCAACATGGCTACACACACCGCATTTTCTTCTAAACCTTTGGCGAATTTCATATGTATATTCAAATTCCCATGGCGGGACAGGGACATTGCCCCTCGTCCTGTGTGTCCACGCGTAAAATCAAATCCGTACAGGCAGAATCCACCCTTGTTGTACTGTTCACGGTCTATTGGCAATTCACCCGCTCCCTCGTTGAGACGTTCAAGTGTATCCAACAGACCTTCATAGCCTTGTATCGAACTGCCCTTCTCGTAATTTAGATTGTAGCCTTGTGTGGGAAACAGTTGGCCGTCAATCTCGGCCACGATATTGGTCAAGTTGAAATGTGTAAAGTTAAATGGGGATGATCCGTATTCACCAGCAAACGATCGGCTCGGTACAATGCCAAAAATCATTATTTTCGGCAGCTGACCCATAACAATATTGGACCAAACAGCTTGTTGCTGACCAAGAATCAATGTATGTTCACGCATTACCACACGCTCAATGTGATATTTTGAAGTGGTGCTGAGTAGTTCTTTGCTCAAGGCGGTAAAATAATCCGGAGAAGGTTCATATTTTCTTACTTGCAAGCGCGGATTTCTGATAGCCACCATTTTCGGGGCGTTGCTATCACTGTCAGCAACAAAACCACTTCGTTCTTGTTCCGCACCAACTTAATTGTGAGCTCGACTCCGGGCAAGAGTGGCTTATCTTGTTGAAACAGGTCACAGTGAAGTTTGCCTGACAACTGCAACGGTTTCATATTCTGTAGCCAATCCCGTCTTTTGTTTGACCCATCGCTACAGAAACGATTCACTTTTGTTGTTGCATCTGTAACATGACCAGGCTTTTTCTCCCAGTTATTATCCAATACAAATCCCGATAGGGTAAGTTGTGATTTTTGAGCTTGATCCGTAAAACCGAGCAATGATTCTAGGTATGCACGATAGTGATACAGCGTGCTTGTATCCGTGACATTCCGACCACCGATGGTAACAGTAACTGACTGGAACAGGCTGTGCAGAATGTTGTTAACTGGTGCCAAGCAGTCCGAATCTTTCAAATCTGCGCCGTCTTTATTCGTAACGTGCAAGTCGCATTTAAATCTAATATCCGCCAAGCTCACTAATTCGCTCAGAGAGGGCGCAATAGTGAAAACAATATCGTTTGCTGAGTCAAATGTCGCTTGAGCTGGTCCAATGTCGTAATCCTTTGTGTTCCATCTCTGTCAGTGTTGCCGGTAAGTAAAGAGATGGTTTTCCAGAAGCATCGAAGGCTCCGAATTTGCTTCAATCATCGCCATTATTTTTGTTAAAATCTGTTAGCGATTGCGTCGATGGCTAACTGTCGCTTGGTTCGTTTTCTTGTCCCTTTACGTTTAGTCACGCGTTTTGCTTGTCTGCGAGTTTTGACCTTGTGTCCTTGCACTCGTTGTCGTCGTCGTCGTTTGCGTCCTCCCTTAATGCCCATTTCTTCGCCTGCGGACTCTTTAAGCTTTTTGTTAACTTTCTCCACGGCTGTGTCTATGACTGACTCCACTGCTTTAGAAGCAACTGTCTTCATATGAGGTTGTGCTTTGGTTACAAGGCTTGAAATGTAAGGTGCAGCTTTGCTAAATAGACCTTTAGCAAACCCAATCACCCGTCCCCAAAAGCTGCCACCAATAACTGGGGCGCCTCGGTATTTTGGCATACCAAAGCCATGCTGTTTGGCAAATAAATCTGTGTAGCGAGATTCGCTGAAATGGTGCTCCTTCAATACCATGGTTAATATCTTTTTGGTCTGAAATGTAATTTAATCACTGCTACTCCGCTATGAAATCGTATTTCTTCTCCTCTGTCGTCAGTCACTTCAATCTCCACTGTGCTAAATGTCTGTTTTTGAACAGGCAAGTAATGCGGATTCTCGAAACGCAGAACGGTACCATCGTACGAACTGGCTTCGGTACACAATGCGCAGAACAGGGACCATTGCATCCCCTACGAGTTGATATTCCACTAAATCACAGTAGATGTTCACAATGCGGCAATGTTTGGGTGGACGTAACACGAAAGGTTCCTTTTCAATCCCCATATAAGGATAGTTATTGTGTAATCCAAGGGCGCGTGTATACTCCGCTCCTTCAAATATAACTTGACTGTCACTGCGCACGAAAAGCTGTCCATGATCTCCTAGAATTTTGATGGCTGCCAAAAGGAGTTTTTTATACTGCTTTTTTTCGTCTTCCGTTGTTTGGGGTAAGTCTTTAGGCTCTCTGTTAATCAAGTCGTGGTGGCTGTAGCGAAAGTCCAAATTGCGAGCGAAACGCGGATTGTATGTGAGCATTTCGTTTACGCTACTGATTAAATCATATTCATCTCTGTAGAATAATTTCTTTGGGAGCGTACGCACTTCAAAAGTCGGCTTATATGGTTTGCTTATTGCAACCTTTAGATCTGACTGAAAACGCATTTCCATTGGCGGAGAATTAGTTCAGAAAGTCCAACCTCTCCATTCTCCGTCCAAGTCAATTGAACGGATAAGTTGTGTCGTATAGCAGCCAGGACGATTATCCGGGAATATCGTACTGGATGCAGAACTTGGTAATGACATGTAAAAACTCATTTTAGATTATCTTTGTCCTCCCAGGAATCATAAGCTGGCCCGTAACCATACCATCGCACGAGATATTGTTCCTTTCCTTATGCTTTCTCGTCCTTAATATGCGTGATATTTTATGACCTGATCGTTCAGTCATAATAAATTTCGACAGCTCTTGACCATAGAACAAGCCGTCAACCTCTTCACCTGACAAATCTTCAACTGCATACAACCACTGCTTCCCTTTCTTAATAACTTTTATCACTTTGAAAAGCTCCTCCGTGAAGTTTGTTTCATATCCTTTCTCAAACGTAAGCTTTTTTTGGCAAGTCGCACATAATCTCCAACAGCAAAACCAGGAGGTTTAATTGTATCCATTTCATCTTCCTCAAGCATTTTACCCCGTATCACGCGAGCTTTTGCACGTCCACTTCACTTGGCGCAAAACCGGTAGCAGAGTGCACGCTATTATTATATGCTGTGACCACATCGTCCAGCACGTCCAGGTATCGGTATGTCTGTTTCTCTGTCATGTAAACGTAAAGTCTGTCCTTGAGTGTTCTGTTGAAGCGCTCCACCATTGCACACTTTATGTCATCGTTCTTTGTGGTAAAGAAAGTAACTCCACAGTCGCGAAGAAAATCTCTCACTACCTTGGCTGTAAATTCCTTTCCATTATCGCTCTGACACCGCAGCGGTGGTGTACGTAAGTCTCTGTAGATTGTTTCCAACGCTCGAACAATCTCACTTGGTTTCTTTGATTTCACAGGAATGGCCCATGCATATCGCGAAAACAGTCAATGCATGTTAACAGATACTTTACTCCGTCGTTCTCTTTGTGAAATTTCTGCATATCGGCAAGATCAATTTGATGTTGATCGTTTACACCGACACAGATAATTTTTCTCCGTTTGAATTTTGAGCGGTACGGTCGATGCTCGGTATAGGTGTCTTTTGACTGCAAGTATCGTTCAACTTGATCTTTGTAAAGCCGTGTTTACTGGCTTCCGTGTAAAGACGTTCCACTCCTCCCAAACTGCCCGGATTGGAGGGATCCAAATATAGATCATCCAGGGAAACCATTATGCATAAGAGATCCAACCACTACCTGTGTGATGCTGTGTTTTATGTTTCTTTGTTGGAGGCTGATTATCGTTTCTTGCTTTCTTGCTGCGTGCTGTAAACATTTCATCGGGCTTGTATAAGATTGCCGGGACCGAAATTTTATTTGGCGCCCTATATGTCAATGCTGGCTTGGTAGCTGGTGCTGGCAAACTGGCTTGCTCATATGTAAGTGCTTTTCTGGCCGCAGGTGCTGGCAAACGGGCTTGCTCATATGTAAGTGATTTTCTGGCAGCAGGTGCTGCAATTTAGGCTGCACATAAGTCAAAGCCTCCAGTTGGTGAGACGCCGGCAATTGTGGCTGCGCATATGTGATTGCTTTTCGACTTGCACTGCTGGGCAACTGCGGCTGCTCGTGCGTTAAAGACGGTACTGCGGCTGCGGGAGTTAATGCATACGAAGATGATAAATCATCATCGCTGTCCGGCCATTCTACATTTGGTACAGACGTGTTGTCAGCCAAAGCCAATGTAGGCGAAGGACTGCGTATTTCCCAGTACGGATTGCCAGCTGGAAGCAATGGAGGATTCTGATACACCAGCTGCGGATTTTGATTGCCGTATGTGATGGCAGGCAATGCAGGTCCTTTGGTAATCGTAGACACATTTGGATGACGCATTGTACTGGCTGCATTTTTCGCACGGTTCTGCTTAGATATCCGCTTATTTTTAGGTTGAGGTTTATAAACATGCCGCACAACAGACTTGCCCGGTGCACTGATATACTGCGGACTGGAACAGGATAATAAACAGGATCCTTTTCGATGTAATGAACTGTTGGCTGTATAGGGTCCGATTGTGTTTGACTGTCTGCCATGAAAGGTTTGGGCGCAGCAACATATTCAAATAGCGGTGCGGTATCCACTTGTGCTGCGTGATCATAAGTAACACGTGAACTAGCTGGCACAGGCGGAATATCTGCATGGTTTGGGGTTTGTACAAATGTCTGCGGCATTGAATTTGATGAATCAACAAGTTTGTGTTCGGCACTGGTCTTTGACCTTGTGTTAAATGCCTCTCAATCTCACTGCTAATTTGATAGGCCTTTGTCCATGGTGTTGGACACGGTTTCATCACCGTATTGTATTCGCTCTCCGGTACGAGCACGAATGTCTTCATTTTGCTATGAATGTAGATAATAGCGTTCCTAAAATTGGCAATAAAGCACCGAGAAATCCACCTCTTTGCTGTAAAATCTGCTGTTTTCGTTTTCGCGGCGTATCACGGCTGGCCAGTCGCTTAATGCTTGCTGCATACTTTCTCGCTTGCTGGAGTTGTGATTTGCTTAGACCACTTGGATTCTTCAACAGATTCAAACATGCCTCTTCCATGGCATTGACTTGTTTCTTTGTGCAATGTGCAAAAAAGCCTCTACGCTGAATGGGTGACATAGCTTGCAGCGCTCGCACTATGTCCAAGATTTCACTTGATTCATTCTGTATAAATGCGTCGATGAGCAAAAATATGTGATTGAAGTCGCAAGTTGTCCGGAGTTTCAGGTCGTAAATTTACAATCAAATAGCCGTACTGTTCCTTAATGGCCTTTTTTGTACGCATTTTCCAAATGTTTCATTCCTAGTTGTCGACTCAGCACACGAATTTGCTGGATGTCTCTCACACTTTTGAACAAAATCAAGTACTGGGCATTCAAAGCAATGTCGCGCATGCTTTTCCTTTGTTTGAACAAGTTCTGCGATATAAATACAGCAGTGACATTCTTATGGTGCACATCTCGCGTGAAAAGTGTTGAGGCTTTTACATTGTTGGCTAATTCTTCCATTAGATCGTCAAGTATTAGTAACGTTGGGACATTTGGGTTGAAAAATCCATCATCGAACAGTTTGTTATAGTCAGAGACTAATTCAATTGACGAAGGAAATTCTTTGAACGAATTCTGCCAAGTTCCGTACGCGTATACTATACGTTTCGGACACGGGTAAAAGTGTGCATGCGGTGCTTTAAGTAACTCCATTATCAAAGTGGATTTACCAGACATTGTTGGGCCGCACACATACACCGAGCATGGTGTTTTGAAGCGAAAATCAAAATTTACACGTTCCATTTTCCCAAAACAGTATTTTAATGGTTGCATGTGATTCAGATTTGTAGAATGGCTTAATGAGCAAATTCCCAAAACAGCAGTAGATTCAACCTGGCCGCAGACAAGTTAAAACTACCACCGATTTGGAGCATTCAGCTCTCTTTTTTAACATTTTTCAGGATAAAACGGGAGTTTTTTTGTATTAGAAAATTGCGTTCAATAAACTACCAAAATTGCAATCGGAAAAGTGCAAGGAAAGTCACATTATTACATGCAAAGTCTATGGAAAAAGCAAATCGAAAACTACAAGTTTGCGACATAAAAACTACGCAAAAGTATGAACAGCGCACATCGAATCAGTTCATTTAGAAGATGTCTTCTGGCCAAGTAAAGGCATCACTTGATCTGTTTGGACAATGTGCAACTAATTTCTCGCACTGTGTTAGAGTGAATACGGGTTCCTCCAACTTCTCCTCGTGCTCCATGGCGACTTGGTCAGTTTCTTTGAATCCTTTCCCCACTGTGCAACCAATTTATCGCACTGTGTCAACGTAAGGGCGGGCTCCTCTCCACACTTCTCAATTGCCTGCAGCCATTCTTCCATGTCGTTGCACTTCTCCTGCTGTACTGTTTGGCTTACATCAATCTTTTGGGGAATGGTTCGTTTTCGCTTTCGGGGTGTGGTCTGTGTGCCTTGACTAACTGTTGTGCGGCCCTCTGATTCACGCATCATCTCTGCTTCCAAGACTCGCACGAATTCATCAATGTCAGAATTGATGGATTTGCGCTTCTTGCGCACGGCACTTACATCGAAGTCAGGAGACGGCGGTGGATTGGATGGCAGTGTGGCTCGAAGACGGTCAATGCAAATATCCACTGCTTTCACACTCTTGGCGCCTAGGATCGTACATTTTCCGGAACTAAAACTTTCACGGTTATACCCAAATCGGCGTATCGCATTTTTGCCGCGTCAAACAACTCCGGTTCATAATACAACTTCTGTGCTTTCGCGAACTTTACAAGTTGATCGGATGCTGATGGTCGTACGTAGCCATAATATTCGCAGTGCGCTTGCTAACGACATTGGCAGTATAGCCAAGATGTGTTAAACGGAACCGGTATCGCTTCAACAATGTGCGTATTTCTTTCTCTGAAGTGCCGCCATTGATGATTGCTTTGCCTGAACTGAAAACTTGACAATAGCTACCATCATAGGATGTCAGATTAAGCGCCTTAAAATCCTTCACAGATGTACACTTGGTGGACGATGCAATTTTCTGCAGATCAAACTTGCAGTCAAAGACAACAACGGTTATGAAGTGGTGAATCATTTTATGCAAAGCAGGAAAACCGACAATGGACTAAAACTGATGTCTGATGCCCTGCTTCATGGTCATTTTATACGTTTTACCCGATCGTTCCTACCACTGAACGATAGTTGGAATTTCCGTTCGCAGTTAACCAATCCAAAAGCAGACTACGCCTATTTGAGAATTCCGGAATTTTCCTGTTTTCAGAGTGTTACCTAAAACCACGTTACTTTCAGCTTGGCCGTAGAGAAGCTAAAAATAACGCAGATTTGGGGCAACGCCCTTTTTTTTTTTTTTTTTTTAAATTTAATTAAGCAGCACATGAACTATTTAAGCTTTAGGAACGAGTTGAGTGAGTAACTTGCACACACTTCGGAAATTCCGGTAGCCCAGCATGATTGAGGCCCCTTCAAGGAGATGGAAATCGTGCGTCCAAAAGCGGTATGGTAAGCCAACTTGATGTCGATGACAGCATCGTCAGCATCCTTAACATGTGTATACTTGGGATTGTCCAATGCATGCTGCATCCAAACCATGTCGGATTTTTCCTTCTTTCAGCAATAGGAGAAGATTGTTGATAGCGGGTAAGTCCAGTATGATGCCCTTCTGTCTGGCAGTCATGAGTCCATCAGAGGCAGGGCTGCGGGACAGAAGGACAGTGTTGCCGATAGTATCGTACCACAGTGAAGATTTGCTGGTGATCTCGTAACACTTGACGTTTCCGTCCTGAAACTGATACTTGAGCTCGGGGAAATCCATTGTAAACGGAGAATTCAGAATTGTTAACTGTAAGCAGTGCAAAAATGAAGCAAGTGCGAACTTTCATCGAATAAAAACACCGTGCAAGATAATGCTTAACATGCATCTGTCATATTTACTTCTGCTCATAGGAATAGCATAATTAAGGATATGGAGGACAGATATCTACTCCACCAACAGCCACAACAACTGCATCATCCGGCAGAATGTCCAGTTCCATATCGGAATTAGCGTGCGATCCATCTGAATGATCTTCGGCATCGGAATCACAACCGCAACGGAATATCAGCGCTTTTCGATTCCATTGAGTTTTAGCCCATACACTCAACTGTTCATCGACGTCCAACACATTTCTGATAAACTTACTGGCAAGATAGTTCAAGTGCTCGCATGACCAGCTGTATCTGGCGTGATGTACGTTAATATCTTCAAACGGTAGCAAGCCTTCAAGTCCTACGCCACAAGTGAAACAATGCAAGCGGCCTTCACCAATATGGTAGAAGCCGGCGTCAGCCATGTAATAGATATCCAAACCAGGAAAATGGTTAAGATTCCCGAAGAAAGTTTCAATGCGCTTATTCACATCGGCCATATTCTGTTATAAATCACCACGTCGTCTTGATAGTCACGACGAACGTGAGTAAACGTAGGCTTAAGATCCTCAGGAACAACCATTTTAGCATAATGTGCGAAAAAAAACAAAACAGCGTTCAGAATGAGTAAGACAGTATGGGTGACTTTTTACCCGATAGTTCAGTTCCCGCATACCTTTAGTCATAGCATTCATCATTTGCATCTGACAATTCAGAACAGTGAACACTCGCACGAAGATATCTGTCATCGGTCTCTGATACCTCAACTACAACCGTGTCAGATTGTCTGTGACAGATCAACCTAACACAGAAACAGATGAGGTTTTTTTTTTTTTTTCAGTAGAGGGAACGGATGGTTGAAAAGATAGTGGAGAACTTATCATGCGCGAACTTCACCACATGCTTGTTCTTAGTTTGGGAGAAGTAAATGCAGAAGAATCTCCCAGTTTTGAAAGTTATTTCAAGTTATCAGTCCCGTCACCATGCAAGAACAGATCCATTGGCTTACGTTTCAGAACAGAAGAGTCCAATAATTCTTGAACAGTGTTGTCAGAAATGCATTCCAGTATACGCGCGACGATCGGTGCAGATAATTCCATGGCCGTATATACAAAGCGCTGGTCTCCTTCGATCGAAAACGTCTTGCAGAAGGTAATGGCTTTGGACTCTTGTGAAAGCCCATGTACGAGTCACGCTTGATCTCGTACCACATGGTCGTGGCATCCTCCAGATACAAATCCATCACGCCGGCTGCGGGTCCTGTGTACATATGATGAATTACAAGTGTGCTATCCTGTGTGTCGAACAGCATATAACTTGCATAGACATCTGAACTATAATCTGCTAAGCAGTTACTTGCTTACCGGCTTCTTGAAACCGTACGGAACTGTGGTGAAATCTTCCAACAAAACCCGTTTGTCGTACACCATGCGAAGATGCTTTTTCAACCGGACAGTGGAAATTTCTTGAGCTTTAAAGTTCCGCTTGATGTACTCAGGGTACACAACCTGTGTTAAACCACTGGAATCAATAAGAAGTAAAAGAAGAATAATAACATAACTGATACGTACCGGCATCGTAGCGCCTTTCAGGATTTCGGTCAACTTGTCAAAGTCAAGTTTCTCTCCAGTGCGCTGCAGATCATCGTTCAAGACATCTTCCGTGTACCCGTTCTGAGTCATGCCTTTAACTTTCAGCTGAATTCGACCGGTGTTTGTTTCATAGCTGTAGACTTTGGGACCGCAGGAGACAAAGCGCACAATATGTTCGTCTGGTTTCAACTCGCTGCTCCATTGACCAAGTCCATTACCGACTTCAGGAAGCCATTTGCCTTCTTTGTGAACAAAATGACAGAGTCGGTGTCAAAATACAAAAGGCGCGGTCCAAGCTTGGCCATGGTCTTAAACAACTGAATGCGGGCATGGCTGGTAGTGAAAGCGGCAATGGCAAGATTGGCACAGTTGCTGCCTTCGTTGTAGTCATCTTTCTGCGAGTAAGTAACCATCATGCAGAGTCACGGCGTGAACGCTCTGTATATCAACAGATTTGGATCTGACTAAATCCAGATACTGCTTCACGGAGTAGATGAACACCGTCTGCTGTAAGTTGTCTCTTTGTCCAAACTTGCCCCAAAATGAATTTAACATCAACTTGGCAACTGCACGTCTTGCGGGATTATCTTCAATGCGATTAATGTCTAGGAGAATTCCATCGCGCAAGGCAACTTCTTGAACATACAACTCTTGACGTTGCGTTGTACAGCCGGCGGGGAATCCACTTTGCTCAACTTTCCTTCAAGAATTTGTCCACATATTCTTGAAATAGCCCGCACGCTTTTCGCTCCAGTGCCAAACTTCGTAGATTTCCTGCACTTGATAACCCTGTCGCAGCGCCATGTGCAATTCGAGTGCAAAATACTCCTTCGAAACTTCTTTCCTCATCGGAATGCGAACAGTAGTCATTTATGCCGTTTTCAGCACAAGTTCGGCAATGTGAACACAAGTTTACCGTTGAAGGTGGCAGGCAACACAGGATATCGAATCGTGCAGGCGGCAGAACTTGCATTTGACCAAGCCAAAATATTCCGTTACGGGCTTGAAGTTATCACGATGATCTTCGGATGCCCGATCGGATACTCAGCTTTCTTTGTTGACGAACGGGTACAAGGAGACGATGTCGTAATGTAGAATTTGCTCATCTTCTTGGACTTCTCTGAACAAACATGAAGCGTTGTACGGCCACCTTTAAGGCTTCACGCGGCTGCAGTGGATCACGATTCTGGTTCAAGAGGAATTGCTGTATATCCGATCTTTTCTTTCACGTAGCCACTCAAGACCACTCTCTTCCACATCATAACCCATCCCTTCCAGAAAAGTTTTACGTATCCACTGCTCGTACACTTCTGACATTTTCTTCAAGGAGAACGGTGCCCGGTCATCTTCATTGGTGCATTCCGGTGTCCGTGATGTACGCAGCCGTTGTATTCGTAAACTGTTTTAGTGTCCGATCAAATCCATCTACAAAGTAGCGATTGATTTTCCGTTCTTTACCGTTCTACCATGCTCGATGTTCCGATGACTCATGCTGGTCCATTCAAGCCACTGCGTTGCTTCCGCGCTTGTCTTTCGATTCTGGCTGATAACCGTTTGCGGAAATCACGGCAATTTCTTTAGCTTTAGCAGCTTGGTCTTGTAATACGTTTGACAGGCAGACGCAATGGTAACGTTTTGAACGGATCGACGTTGGTCATGTTGATGAAATTTTCACGGAACTGAAGAG